>NC_137883.1:1025000-1182500 GCF_963924005.1 Protomyctophum bolini | reverse complement strand
ATGTTAGGTTATTTGCTAGTGTATGATTCTTGATGACAATTTTGTATGTATTTTGATGTATTACCATGTCTAAAAGCAAGTGTCTCTCCCCACATTTTGTGCTCTCTTATTGTATTATGGTATGTTTAGTACATAATTCATCCAATACCGCTTTTATCAATTATAAATCAAATCCATATAACTTTTTGGTGGGTTCAACAAAAGCTGAAATTCTAAATTGCAACTACGAATCTGGAATAATAGTTAATTTCATCTATTTTATCATTTTTTCATGGGATGGTATACCCACTTGTAACTGCGCAGACCTCTGTACTTTGTAAATCGGTACCCTACTTCACCCTTCCCATGATGGCCAGATGCTCATATTGTACACATTTCTGCCTCAGTCGTTTTGGTCAGAAAATAGGGGATGAGAATCATTAATGTTATGATTATACAGTAGGTACACAGTAACTGTCAGAATCTGTGATTACTCACAAATGACATTTTTTCAGTAAAAGTGTAAAATGTAGTGTTTTCTAATGCATTTAGCTACTGTATAGTGTATGTAGAAATTTTTAAATATCCCTCAACATTATGATATAGTGATATTAGTATTGATGCGTTTTACTGTGAGGGGGTTATCTGATAGTTCGATTAACAGGTTGTACATACAAATCATGGAATGACAAGATATGGCAATTTGAATGATGGCCTCCGGAATAGCCTACTTCTGCCATAATTGAATGGTCATTTAGAAAATAGTATATCTATGCTCCAGTGACGCAATCGGTTAGCACGGTACTTATATATCAGTAACCTGCAGCTAGGTAATGCCGAGGTTGTGAGTTCAAGCCTCACCTGGAGTAGAGATCTTATGCCCAAAACTGTTCCGTGTTTTATCGAAAAGATACTAATGTTAATAGTGTAGGCAGACTTTGCATACTAAAGAATCCATGAGGAGCTAATAGTTAAGGATGTGTCAGCTCTCATGATGCACATTGCATGACTAATGAGTTAGTAAGTATGGACTATTATCATAGAGTTCTAGAATTTGATGCATTACCATATGAGACATCACACAATATAATGTTATCATTCAGTGGTAAAAGTAAATGCAGACATTTTGGTTTGGTTCTGTAGTTAACGTAATTCATAAAATATACTTGTACAATTTGGCTAATGAAAACCTCTGTAGATGATGATAGTTTTTATTCTCCAGTACGTTACGAGCCTGGGGAAAGTAAAACAACCATGCATCAAAATGGCCTCCCGCTGGGTGCGCTGGAGATGCGGAGAGAGGGGGGCGCGGCTTTTTCCGAATTGTGTAGTCATATTGCTTTTACAGTGACGGTTCTCAAGGCGAGAACTGTGGATGTCGCAATAATCTTTGATGCCATCTATCGCATTTATTACACTCTGTGTGTGCATCCTCAATCATGTCACTCTATGTCATTCATAGTTTGACTACATCGTGCCCGTGTTATCATCACATGCTCCACAGGAGGGAGTGAGTACATAGATCAGTTGACGTAACCCGCATGACCCCACTCACTCACTCATGTAGATGGGGGTACTTTATCAAGCACAAGCGTGGATTAGCATATTTTTTTAGGGGTCTAAACGGATTTTAAGATCTATGTTTTTCAATATTTTGTGATTTACAAATTAATACAAGTTAGTAGGATACATGCTTAAAGTAATCATGTATATCATAGTGGCGTAAACTGTATGTTCATATTATTGATTGGTGTTTTACAGTACACAAAACACACTGTTGGGTGTTGACAATAACTACTGGCAATAACAACCATCATACTAGTAAATATTATTTATACTAGTTAAATTATCTAAACTCAGTGATTTGGCATACATTAGGCCTACATTTTTCACGATACATAGGAATCTATAAACCTGCATGTAGAGACTGCCTCTCTCTCTCTCTCTCTCTCTCTCTCTTTCTCTGCATTTCAATCTTATCTACGTTATGCCTGAATGAACACACTGATGTTATTTACTGTTGCTTTGCTTATTTTGGAACAAATTGGTTTACAACTAACTGTAAGGCTGTCAAGATGACAGATTGGCTGGGCCGGACGTACATATATATATATACTATATAATAACGTTAGTCTTCCTGATATTCACTTTCTTAGAGCACCGATCCTCTCCTACCGCTCATAATGGATAATTTTCAGCTAATTGACATGACAACACTACTATTGCTATCCACTGAAGAGTTATCGAGTGAATCTCATGAAGTCCATGTAGTTGCGAGTGGGGGGAATAATGAATTCACTCCTACAGGCGATCCTAATATCATGCTTTATCAATACGATGACACCAACGAGCCATCATCTCCATGGTTCACAATGATAGAGCCAGCTACGGAAACTATCCAATCTCCATTAAAAAACATCGCTATCCTGGATCAAGCTGACGGTATGTTTAACGACAATGTTTAAGGTTAAGGGTTTAACCTGTAAAAAATAAGAATATGAACTGGTCAATCTGTAAACCTTAATGGCATAGCAATCTGCTAATAGTATAGGCTATTATCATCTACAAATGTATATATATATATATATATATATATATATATATATATATATATATATATATATATATATACTGTATATATTTAAGTCTTAATAATTGTACTAAGCTTACAGTCTGTATTATTGTTTGAACTTCTGACAGCAGTGTCATGGTTTGATAACTGAACCGATTATATAAAGACTGATTTAACCGCGACGACAACGTGCGCTTATTATTTTATTGCAGTTAAGTCTGCAACTGGGTCCATTCTCATGCAAATGACCTCTTGTTTTTTCTTCTATATTGGTCTGTGTTACATCCTATGCAATTCTTCACACACAGACATTAACTTCATATTAGTTCAACTCCAGGAATTGCCTCTAATCAAAAAAATTCCTTTTGTCTCTGTTTCCGATTCAGGGCTATATCAGTCCACTCCCCGTGCTCTATCGACGAATGAACAAAATCGCTTGGCTACGCAGAAGGCGCATGGCTGTGTTCAATGTGGATCACAATTCCCCACTATGTCCAGACTAAAAAATCATTATAGAATTCATACAGGAGAGAAATCATATAATTGTGACGTCTGTCAGAAATATTTCGGTGCCAAGTCCACCTTAAAAAAGCATCGTAGAATTCATACTGGAGAGAAGCCTTACGCATGCGAACATTGTGGACGTCAGTTCGCACAATTGTCAGCCCTAAAAAAGCACTTTACAGTACACACTAACGAAAAACCCTATCTCTGTGAGGTGTGTGGCCAGCGCTTCTGTCAGATAGCTAGTCTTAAAAGGCATATTCGGCTTCATAATGGAGAGAAGCCTTATGGGTGCGATCAATGCACAAAACAATTCTCACGGATCGATCATCTCAAGAAACATCAGAGAACCCATATCGAGGCGAACCCCATTCGGATGTGATCAACTTAGAAATAGTTAATGATCTTGTACATTTGATGGCCTAATTAATTCAATGTCTTGAATGATGTAAGAGTGTGTATTCTTCTTTTTGCAAAACTATACATGTTTGTCACACATTGCCGTGTATAGTATATATATATATATATAATTTCCTATTTTCAGGCATGGTAAAACGTGTTGAACATGTTATTTGACAACGAGTTCCTATAGAATAGGCTTACACATGATTCTAAACTATATATGATTTGAAAACTAAATAATGTGTATTTATTAAATGTAAACTATATTCCGTCTTTGTTATTACAGATACATTTGACAATATTATGTTAACCTATATGACGTGTTGAATTATGATTTCAGAAATAAATATGAAATAAAAACAACAATGAAAATATATTTGATATATTTTTTTATTTAGAGAAACATAATATGTATTTACTAGGCATGTGAATCTCGTCTCATCTCACGATTCGATACGCATCTCGATGCACTGCCAGCGATACGATACATTAGAGATACATGGAATCCCCTGGCGATACGATGCGATACGATTCTCCCTCTTCCCGATGCGATGCGATAACCATTTAGTTCAAATCAATGCGATACGATGCGATTCACCCCTCTACCGATACGATTTGATGGCGATTCATCACAATAGAAAGGATTTATATTAAAGCTCTATTAATTTCCCAAAACATGTAAAAATGCATTACATTTAAATTCAAAGCAATTTATTGTTTTACTGTAGGTTAGTATTATAGCTCTGCATCTCAAACAACCCAACTTATAGAATTCTGTAAGTAAACAAAGGGTCTGCTCTCTGCTGGTTATTGTGGAATTGTTAGATTACTAATAATCATAGGCTATAGTATAATTATTATATCTCAAAGGTCAATTTGAGGTTTTGAGTATAGAGGTTTCAAGAGATTAAAATGTAATAGCCTATCGTTCATCAATTAATGTTACCAACATATAAATAGAAAAGAAACAAATAAACAAAACAAAAATTACAGGTCACACTTGTAGTGCTGTCAAACAAGTCTATGTCTAGTTTAATCTGCAACAGTTTTATAATATAATTGCCTATATGGGGGTCCCTACTTGATCTCTCACTCTCAGCTAAGTGGTCCTTGGCTTGACCTGAAAAACATTGAAGACCCTGGCCTGCATGTATTATTAACGTTATAAATACATAGCAGATGTACAAGCTCACAACGCGTCTCATCCACGCCCCGCTGTGAGCTTGTGGATCTGCAATTTTAGGCGTGCGACACCGTCTTGCTGCAGAATATAAATAAGGCTTCTATCCCAGAGAACAGCAGGGGAAAGCTGGACAGTGGAAAGTTGCTGTGGCGTTGTTGTTGTTGTACACGTGTGTGCAGACTGCAGAAGCTTTCTTTAATTACAAATTGATAATGATCGCGACGCAGATTTGCGTCGGATAATCAGCAAGCACAGCTGTGGAGTGTGGCTCATTACCAGCAGTCCAGCACGCAGCGCTACAGTGAAAAGTCAACTGATCGACGGACAAAGCTACTCGGACAGCTATTTTATAAAGCTAAAGAGTAAAGGTGGTGCTTCTTGTTTAATGCGTGGGGCTCACTTCTGTTAGTCGCGGGTGCTATTATAGTCTGAGTCTGTCTGTTCTCAACGTGTCTCCTCTGCGGGAAGCACCCTCTGCACCGTCGTACGGTAGCTTCTGTTCACTGACTGTGGGCGCGTTCGGAAATACCACACCGGAGCACACTCTCCTATTAGTTTGCATTGCACAGTGGGCTCAGTGCGCTATTTCCGAACGCGCCCTGTGTCTGCGCTGCGACTCGCGAGAGACCTTTTTTTTTCGTCCTTTCTGATGGTACGTTGAATGCGCCTCGGAAAAACAGGATAGGGTGAAATTTACCATGAAAAAACAGTGCAACCACGGATTTTACCGATACAAGCACTCCGCGAACGATCCATCGAGATTTCACCCGTCAATTCTACCGACACACAGTGAATGAACCGATTCACTCGCATCGCGCACGTCATAATCGATGTATCGATACGTATCGATTATTTTCCACATGCCTAGTATTTACACAGGTATGTTACACACTACGTTTAATAGATGCGTTCAGTTCATTCCAATTCGTTTTGGGGTTTCAGCCAGCTAGAGTTGGGTTTCATCCAACTAATTTTGACTGTAGGTGAAACAGACGCTGAGATCATCGGCATGCCTTGGGTGCATCTAGTCTTCCATCCTCTTCACCAGAATCTGTTTGTGACATAGGTTGTTTGTCCTCTGGGCAGCCTTACAGTTAGTTGTAAACCAATCATAGACAATCATAAACACACAATAGGGGTCTTTATTGACCTAAAAAAAGCGTTCGACACAATTGATCATACTATTTTAATATCCAAATTGAATAATTATGGGGTGAGAGGTGTAGTGCTAGATTGGTTGATCAGTTACCTTCACAACAGACAACAATATGTACAGTTGGGGGATCTTAAATCTGATTATATGAAGCTTGAGTGTGGGGTACCGCAGGGCTCGGTCTTGGGACCCAAACTTTTTATTTTGTACATCAATGATATTTGTGAAGTGTCAAAGTTAATGCAGTTTGTTTTGTTTGCAGACGACACTAATTTATTTTGTTCAGGGGATAACTTAAAAAAGGTAGCAGAAAGTATTACAAGTGAAATGGATAAATTAATAATAATAAAAAAATAAAAAAATAATAAAAATAAGTTATCATTGAATTTGAAGAAAACCAAGTTTATGATTTTCTCTAATAGGAAAAAGGATGAAATTACTCTCTCTATAGATGGAGTGAATATTTAAAGAGTGAATGAATTTAGGTTTTTGGGTGTTATATTAGATGAGAAATTATCATGGAAAAATCATATAGCATATATAAAAGCCAAGGTGGCAAAAAGTATTTTTATTTTGAACAAAGTAAAATATGATTTGGATACGAATTTATTGAGGATGTTGTATTGTACACTGGTTTTACCATATTTTATTTACTGTCTGGAAGTATGGGGCAACTCATTCAAGAGTAATATGACTCCCTTGATAATGTTACAAAAAAGAGCGTTAAGAATCATGTATAAAGAAGACTTCAGAGCACACACCAATAGGCTTTTTATGTTATCAGGTGTTTTAAAAATCATGGATTTGGTTGAATTACGTACATTATTGGTGGTGTTTAGAGCGAAAAGCAGATCATTACCAATACAGTTACAGAAGTCATTTGTGTTTAGCTCAGAGGATGAGAACCATAGAAGAAGACATGATTTTAAACATCTGTTCGCCCGGACCACACTAAAACAAATGTGCACTTCTGTCACAGGTATAAAATTATGGAATTCACAAAACCAGGAGTTGAAGAGTTGTACAACAGTGTTTCAGTTTAAGAAAGTGTTTAAAAAGGAAAAAATGATAAAATATGAACGAGAAGGTTAGATAAGTGTTATTTTGTTCCCTCAGCGTTGTTTTGTTTTGTTTTTGTTTGTTCTCTTGTTGAGCTCTATGTTATTTCGTCTTGTTGTTCTCTTTTTAGGGTGAGGGTGAGGGTTAGGGTTAGGGTTAGTTGTTAGTTGTTTTATTTTTTTATTTTGATAGGGGTAGGTATAAATAAGATTTATCTTCTTCCTGCTCCTTTTCTTTTCAGTTTTGGAATATGTAAAAAAAAGTAAAATATGTAAAATGAATATGTAAAAACCAAACTGAAATGAAATAAATAAATATGAAATGAAATGAAATGAAATTTGTTCCAAAATAAGCAAAGCAACAGTAAATAACATCAGTGTGTTCATTCAGGCATAACGTAGATAACGTTTGAAATGCAGAGAAAGAGAGAGAGAGAGAGAGAGAGAGAGAGAGAGAGAGAGAGAGAGGCAGTCTCTACATGCAGGTTTATAGATTCCTATGTATCGTGAAAAATGTAGGCCTACGGTATGCCAAATCAATGAGTTTAGATAATTTAACTAGTATAAATAATATTTACTAGTATGATGGTTGTTATTGCCAGTAGTTATTGTCAACACCCAACAGTGTGTTTTGTGTACTGTAAAACACCAATCAATAATATGAACATAGTTTACGCCACTATGATATACATGATTACTTTAAGCATGTATCCTACTAACTTGTATTAATTTGTAAATCACAAAATATTGAAAAACATAGATCTTAAAATCCGTTTAGACCCCTAAAAATATATGCTAATCCACGCTTGTGCTTGATAAAGTACCCCCATCTACATGAGTGAGTGAGTGGGGTCATGCGGGTTACGTCAACTGATCTATGTACTCACTCCCTCCTGTGGAGCATGTGATGATAACACGGGCACGATGTAGTCAAACTATGAATGACATAGAGTGACATGATTGAGGATGCACACAGAGTGTAATAAATGCGATAGATGTCATCAAAGATTATTGCGACATCCACAGTTCTCGCCTTGAGAACCGTCACTGTAAAAGCAATATGACTACACAATTCGGAAAAAGCCGCGCCCCCCTCTCTCCGCATCTCCAGCGCACCCAGCGGGAGGCCATTTTGATGCATGGTTGTTTTACTTTCCCCAGGCTCGTAACGTACTGGAGAATAAAAACTATCATCATCTACAGAGGTTTTCATTAGCCAAATTGTACAAGTATATTTTATGAATTACGTTAACTATAGAACCAAACCAAAATGTCTGCATTTACTTTTACCACTGAATGATAACATTATATTGTGTGATGTCTCATATGGTAATGCATCAAATTCTAGAACTCTATGATAATAGTCCATACTTACTAACTCATTAGTCATGCAATGTGCATCATGAGAGCTGACACATCCTTAACTATTAGCTCCTCATGGATTCTTTAGTATGCAAAGTCTGCCTACACTATTAACATTAGTATCTTTTCGATAAAACACGGAACAGTTTTGGGCATAAGATCTCTACTCCAGGTGAGGCTTGAACTCACAACCTCGGCATTACCTAGCTGCAGGTTACTGATATATAAGTACCGTGCTAACCGATTGCGTCACTGGAGCATAGATATACTATTTTCTAAATGACCATTCAATTATGGCAGAAGTAGGCTATTCCGGAGGCCATCATTCAAATTGCCATATCTTGTCATTCCATGATTTATATGTACAACCTGTTAATCGAACTATCAGATAACCCCCTCACAGTAAAACGCATCAATACTAATATCACTATATCATAATGTTGAGGGATATTTAAAAATGCCACGATCATTATTTCATAAAAATGTTTTCTACATACACTTTACAGTAGCTAAATGCATTAGAAAACACTACATTTTACACTTTTACTGAAAAAATGTCATTTGTGAGTAATCACAGATTCTGACAGTTACTGTGTACCTACTGTATAATCATAACATTAATGATTCTCATCCCCTATTTTCTGACCAAAACGACTGAGGCAGAAATGTGTACAATATGAGCATCTGGCCATCATGGGAAGGGTGAAGTAGGGTACCGATTTACAAAGTACAGAGGTCTGGGCAGTTACAAGTGGGTATACCATCCCATGAAAAAATGATAAAATAGATGAAATTAACTATTATTCCAGATTCGTAGTTGCAATTTAGAATTTCAGCTTTTGTTGAACCCACCAAAAAGTTATATGGATTTGATTTATAATTGTTTTATTTTTCATGTTATATGTTATGTATCATGTATTTGTTATGTTTGTGAAGTTGTTTTGTATCTTGTCTTTTTCTGGTTCGTGTTTGTTGTTTTCTGTTGTATTTTATGTATTTTTCATGTGTTTTTCATAATGTTCACAGATACATCTGGTGTATTTACATCTGTTAATGTTCCTATGCTACCTATAACACAATCATATGTCGTGAATATTGGGCCTTGAGGACCCTATCTAGATGTATAACTCCCCCCAAGTCCTACGCATTAGACATGGACCCTAATGTTGGGTGTTATTTAAAAATGTCACGATCATTATTTCATAAAAAATGTTTCTACATACACTATACAGTAGCTAAACGTATTAGAAAACACTGCATTTTACACTTTTACTGAAAAAATGTATTGTATCACTGTATCATGTGGGAGTAATCACAGGTTCTGACAGTTACTGTATAATCATGACATTAATGATTCTCATTCCCCTATTTTCTGATCAAAACTCTAATCATAGTTTAAAGTGTAGTTGATACTTTCGCCAAAACTACCGTTAAGTTATACAGTGTCATCTTGAAATCAGAGACAATGTCAGACTGTAAAGCTAGATATATCCCCCGGGTTAAAAGTAGAGGAGGGGTCAACAATGATGAAGACAATGACCCTACGCTTGTGAACCCAAGAGAATACCATGAGATTGTACGCAGTCTGATTAATACCATGACTAGTACCAGAACAAATATTATTTGTTTGAATGTTTAGGAATCCACCAACCATGCTGCCAGTTACCGGAATTATATCCATATTGAAGTGCAAATACCGTGAGTTGGTAACAAAAACAGAGTGTCATATCAAAATAAACTAAAAAAACTCTAGACTAGTACAGTGTATGTATCCACATATGCATGTAGTGTATGTATCCACATACACTTGTAATATATGTAAGTGTGTGCTGTATTACGTATTGTCCACATTGACATAACTAACCGTACACCAGTCAATATTATCGCCAACCTCACAGCTCAGAGTATCCAGACATGTCTGAACCGAGACCGTACATCCCACACACACACTTACACACACACATGCAAACACAAACACACACACACACACACACACACACACACACACACACACATACAAGGCCAACTCTATGAGGGCCAGATACCACTGAGGGAATAGGCTGCGATTAGCAATAAGTCATACAGAAATTGCACTCAGTATTTTGAAAGTGGACATATGGACACAACTCATTTTACTTCAGTCAAATCCTGTTAGTGTAATGTTGGTGTACATTGCCAATCTACATACTCGTATTTGATTAAAAAAAAAAAAGCAGATGTACACGGCCACAACATGTGTTATGATGTGTCACAATGTGAGATGTCTGGGACTGCCTGGATGACTGTTAGCCGTGTTCATTCAGACCATCTAGTTCTGTCAACATATGGAACTGCAAACTGAAAAAATGTTAGGTCTTTCACAAAACAGGCCACTGCCTGCAACATTTGCCTAGATGACAACTAAGCCTTCTTTAATGGTTACTATCCGTCCGATATGTACTGTTGAAAACCAATAATCCAAAAATCAATATTTGAGAGCTACATGGAAACCGCATATGCAGTTGTGCGTCACACTCTGACCATTTCAAAAGCAGCGTAGTTATGACAATCCCACTTCTGTGCTGACACACACACACAGACACACACACACACACACACACACACACACACACACACACAAATACAGACACACAAACACGCAAACACATACACAAACACAGACACACACACACACACACACACACAGAAACACACATGCAAACACAAACACACATGCAAAAACACACACACACACACACACACACACACACACACACACACACACACACACACACACACACAAACACGCAAACACACACACACACACAAACATAAACACACACCCACCCACACACACACACACACACACACACACACACACACACACACACACACACACACAAACACACACACACACACACACACACACACACACAGACATTTCCACATTTCGTTTATTTGAGTCCATATTTATAAAATGGAGGCATGACACTCATTCAGTCACCAGCCTTATCGGTGGTGTTCTCAGACCCATCTCCCACGAAACACCAGAAAATTGGTTTCAGTGATTAATGATTAGACTTATACACTAAATAAATTGTAGTATTATATAATAGTTGTAAAGAATATAGTCAAGTCCATAGGTGAATTGGCTACAAAATGTTTGAAGTCTGCTTAACTAAATCCACTTGTCTAAAAGAAATTCCCCATATCATGTCAACTTTTTAAGCATGCATCCCCTATACCAACCTGTATTTTGACTAAGTGTTTTATCGTAAACATACCATAGATGGCTGTTATACCCCAGACTGTCACAGAATTAGGGGTGAGCATAATTGTTTTAATACTGCTCCCTATCCATGGTACAGATTGACAAAATGGCTAAGTAGTCCTGTCGACACACAAACACACACACACACACACACACACACACACACACACACACACACACACACACACACACAGACACACACACACACACACACACACACACACACACACACACACACACACACACACACACACACACACACACACACACAGACACACACACACACACACACACACACACACACAGACACACACACACACACACACACACAGACACAGACACACACAGACACACACACACACACACACACACACACACACACACAGCTCGCACACGAAACATAATGTGTCTCAGTGCTTGAGTCCGAGCAGTCCCTAATTGTAAAGAATATAGGCAATACACATTATTATTCACAGCAAACATTACTTCAGTATGTCATATTGCCATCATCGAAAATAAATTATGGATACAAAAAACACTATATTCATGTGCTTACTAGCACATGCCTTTCCCGATTCATTTGTAAAGTATAAATGTCTGGAATGAATCAGCATTCAATCGTCTTTTAATGATTTAACTCTCTGCTTTACAGAACTCATAGGATCAGTTGATAAAAGCATGACGAAGAGCAAAACAGTGAAGGCAGACAGAGAAGTTTGTAATTGTTAGATATCTGTCTTGGTCAACCTGTTGTGATGTAGAGTGACAGATAAAGAAACCGGTGCTATAGCTGGAGGTTTGTTGAAATAATAGTAAGAGGCATATCGAGGTGGAGACTGTTACGAGTGACATATTGCGAGAAATACAGATCTGCTGATTTTGCATCAAAATGTGTCTTAACACAAGAAAATTGTTATCAGTGATTAATGGGTAGACTTATGTACTATATAATAGGGGTAAAGACTAGCCATCTTTTATACATACATGAGATTACACTATCCCTCCTATGTCTTAGGTGGAACCATTGAAGTGTGCAATCAAACCCCTCCCTTCGTATAACACACCCCCCCTCACAACCAGTCCTGCACATAGCTGTTTTGTTTGTGAAACAAATGGACACATCAAAGAGGAAGTATCATGTTCATGCACACATACACATACATTCAATCTGTCAGTTTGCCTGCGAGATGCAGATAAGAACCATACCTCAGAATGAGGAAGACAGTAGCATACCAAATGCTGACACACGCACACTGCAAACCCTATATGGAACAAACCACACACCCACACACACACAAAGTATCAGTTAGACACAATCTGTCTTTTAACCATCTGTTTGACCAAATGGGGAAGTGAAACCGGAAACACCAACAGCTCGAAAGTGAAACTAGAAATATGCTGACACTGTCAAAACTGAAAGTGCCTTCAATCAGAAAGAATCTGATGACGTCATCAAAATGGATTAGGCCACGCCTATAGTGCCTTCGGTAGAATTATGGCTGCGAAAGACTTCCTGTCCTGAAGAAGGTGCCTTTCTTAACTACTGCTAACGAGGGTGGCCTTTCCCCTACTTAAGAGAGGAGCAGAGGAGAGTGCGGCACGCAGGGGACAGACCTGTCTTCCTCGGCTCCCAACCGGCCAACGCCCTTCCTTATGTTTTGTTGATATGAGTTTTGTTTGCTGTCCAAACCCGAAAAGGGGATATTGAGTTTCGTGCCCGTTAAAGTTTCTGTTTAAAGTTAAGGAGGTAAGCTCATGTGTTTTGTTTTGTTAGGGAAGATAATTTTGTTTCTAGTTCCTTTCTTATTTAAACTTATTTTCTTATTTAAACTATCCGTTGCTTTAAACTCCATTACCCCTTTTGTAAATATAATTTTTGTTAATAAATATACATTTGCTTTTTCAACCCTTGTTTGAGTGGCTGCTTGGGAGTTGGGGAAGGCGGGAGCGTCATATTTCATGTTGTGTATCAGACCCCTAGACTGGTGCATAACAACTGGACACACACTGGTCTGATGAACCCATTCTGACCTGAGATCAGATTCTAAAAATGTCAGTCGCTCTTTGATTTTTCAAAAATAGCAGACCTACAAGCTCATAGCGCGCCAAGTGGCGCGCTATGAGCTTGTAGATCTGCTATTTTTCAATAGCTAAAGCATAACGTGATGCTAACACCAAAATGGGTTCCCGTTCAGAATGGGTTAAAATGCAGGACATTGATTTGTGTGGGATGGTGATAACATTTCATAATCATTTCAAATGTTTAAATGTAATGGCAGACTGAATAATAAACATTATGCTCTATAATAACCAGGGTGTGAATGATACAAATGAGCATTTGTGCCTGTCGTAGACATGCGCAGAGCAAGTTCAGTCAGGGAACCTCAGTCAGCGCGCCGGCCGTTAATTGGGCCACCGCAGCATCATCCGCATGATTCACTCAGCCAATCACAGCTCACCCCATCTCTCATACCGGCTACTTGAACCAGAGGTTTGCATTCCTCTGCCTTCTTGCTTGCCCACTGCTGGTGTATCAGCGTGCTGCTGTCATACATCCTTTGCCGTCTTGCTGGCCCACTGCCGTTGTATCAGCGTGCTGCTGTCATACAACCTGCGCTCAATTCTGCTTGCTGCTTTCTATTGTATACTCTACGCTGCGGTATACAAGTGCGCATTTATTTACTATTTATTTATTACCTTATCTGATGTGGGTCCGGTTCTTGCTACTGATCGGGGTTGTCACCATGTCCTCACCAAGTGGTCTTCTGCCCGACTCGGACGCGGACGAAGACATCATGCCGACTGACCTCGACTTGGCGTTCTCGCAGGTCGTAGATGCCCAGACTGCGGATACAGTCCGCCGGAGCGGCCGTATCGCCCAGAAGCAGGCGTCCATTCAGGACTGGCCGGTGCATAAAATCCTCGAGGATTTGTTCTCCCGTGAGATTTCACCCCCCTTGGGTACGTCTCATCATGAGCTATTTGATTTATTTTTGGCTTCTTTTGAGAGCGAAACGAGAGCCCATCCAGCAGCACCCCCACCTCCCGCGGCTAAAAAAGCCACATCAAAAAGAAAAAACGCCTCATCGACGCTACCCGGTCCCTCCGCTCCCGCGACCAAAAAGGCGAGCCGGGCGAAGGATCCTGTCCTGACAGCACTGCTAGAGATTAAATCGTCCATGGATCGGATGAACAACCGAATCTCAGTACTGGAGGATCCGGCAACAGCCACGTCAGCACCTGCGGCTGCTTCCGCAGTGAGCCACCCGGCAGGTCAAGCGGCTGCTGTTCCTCCATCCACCGCCGCGCATTTTAGCGTTCCTGTCTTTTCTCCGGCTACCGCTATGCCAGTCTACACTCCTGCCGCTGCCCCCCCCTTTGGGGTCCCATACGCTCCCAGCGTCTTCCCGCAAAGGAACCTGGGAACTGCAGTTCCAGCCGTTGCTACAGGAGCCCCGTTCATTTCTTCCGCTGCGTCTATTTCCTCGAGCCTACGCAACCAGATCGTAGCAGGTAATGACATTAATCTCGTTAAAATTCTGTGTGCTTCTGATTTAATGGATAGACGTCTCATAGACTGCAGTGATGTAACCTTAACCCTCAAAGAGAGCGACCCTCGTCTGCTGAAAAGCTTAACTCTGGCAGAGTTTCTGGTAGCTTTTGGCGTGTTCAGAGATGTTCTCTGCGAGGTGTTCCCAGGGAGAAGATCCGAGATGGATAACTATCTGGCTATCATCGCCGACTTAGCAATGTCCTATGGCGGAACTCTATTCTACGAGTACCACAAATCTTTTTCCAACAAGGCAGCTATGTACCTACAGAGATTCAACTCTCGCATAGATTGGTCTGTGCTGGACCTGGAACTGTTCAGCAGGCATTTCACGGGCCACCAGTCCCTGTCCTGCACCATTTGCGGTTCCTTCTCCCACTCTGCCAGCCTATGCCCCAGGGCAGCGTTCAAGGCCGTCCATCCCCAATCAGGCTCGCCCTCCCGACCCGGCAAAGAGGTGAAGCCTCGTCATTCCGACCGGCAGGTTCCTATATGTATGAATTTTAACGAAAATGTCTGTACGTTTCCTAACTGCAAATTCATGCATATCTGCAGCGTGTGCAGAGACAGCCACCCGAAGGCGGTGTGCCCACGCCGGTCCCGCCCGGCCCAGGGGAAAAAGAAATAAAGCACCCATCAACCCCCATCAATGTGCCCGAACTGTCTCACTGCTTGTCCAAACACCCAAATAGATGTTTTGTGAACTACCTCATCACCGGTCTAGTGCAGGGGTTTGTAGCAGGCTTGTGCTTCTTGCCAAAGGTCACTTATGTGTGCAAAAACTTGTTGTCTGCTCTCAGAGAACCAGACGTGGTAGAGGGCTTAATTGAGAAGGAATTGAAGAAGGGATTCCTAATCGGCCCTTTCCTTAAAGCCCCGTTTCCTATTTTTAGGATAAGCCCTATAGGAGTTGCGACACGCAAATACTCGGGGAAAAAGAGGCTAATTATCGATCTTTCAGCCCCTCACAATAATCCTAGCCACCCCAGTATTAATAGCTTAATTCCGCTCGAGCAGTTTTCGTTGTTTTATGCAACAGTGGATAATGCCATTACATTTATTAAACAAGCAGGCAAAGGCGCTTGGTTAGGGAAGGCCGATATTTCAGACGCTTTCGAAGTCATGCCCCTCCATCCCTCCCAATGGCATCTTTTCGGGATTAAATGGAAATCGAATTTCTATTTTTCAGTCTGCTTGACTTTTGGTTGTCGCAGTAGCCCCCGCATTTTCGATACTTTGTCCGAAGCGCTTTGCTGGATTCTGTTGAATTGTAGCAAATTACCCTTTGTGCTACACCTGCTAGACAATTTCCTAGCTCGGCTCCTGCCAAATGCATTCATGCCGTTAGAGGCCTTTTCGGCCTTTTAAAGGTGCCTCTCTCCGAGGAGAAAACGGTGGGTCCTACAACCAGGTTAGAATTTTTGGGCATTACCCTAGACAGCAACCTTATGCAGGCCTCTCTGCCCACAGAGAAACTCGACCGGCTTCGAGGTTTCGTTTCTGCTTTTTTATCAACTACAGATAAGCCTATTTCTAAACGGGAATTACTTTCCCTCCTGGGGCCCTTTAACTTCGCAATGCGAATTATTCCCCAGGGGCGCGCCTTCATTGCCAGGCTTCTCGACCTCGCCAAGACCGTGCCAAATTTGTTCGATACCATTCAGCTAGATGAAGGATGCCGCTCCGACTTGCGCTTCTGGTCGCTGCTACTGAATGACTGGAACGGGATTTTTTTCTTTTTTATAATGACGAGATCGAAACCTCCTCTTCCCTAGCGTTCTTTACAGACGCAGCTCCCTCGCGCGGCTTTGTTGGGATACTAAAAGGGGAATGGTTCGCCGATAAATGGCCTGCTGAGTTTAGCACTCTACCAGAGAGCGTTAGATCTACAGCACTTTTTGAGATTTACCCTATAGCGGTGGCTTGTATTCTGTGGGGGAAATCATGGAGTAAGAAAAGGATCACAGTATTTTGTGATAACGAGGCTGCGGTTTTTATTATCAATAAGGGTCGCTCCTCTGTTCCAGCCATTAACAGGTTAGTCAGGCGCATAACGTGGACCTGCGTCATGAATAATTTCATTCTCAAAGCTGCTTTTATTCCAGGGTTGGAGAATACTGTAGCTGATGCTTTGTCCCGTTTTCAATTCCAGGAATTTCATGCCCTGTGCCCAGAGGCAATGCCAACGGGTCTGAAGTGCCCAACTTTCAGTCAGACCATTCTAGACTAGATTGTTCCTTGTCTTATTACTTAACGGCAGCAGCAAGCTATATGAGACTAGGTTTGTCCAAATCTACATTAAAAAGCTACGACTCCTACTTTTCATCTTTCTGTGTCTCTTTTCTGCGTACCGCCTCTCCCCGTCAACATCTCTATTATATGCGCCTTCTTAGTTCACTGTTTTGAATCTCGAAAAATCCAGCCCTCCTCCATCAAAAGCATTATAGCTGGCATTCAGTTCCATCTCCGCTGCAGAGATCCCACCGTGAGTAGTCTACTTGGCAACCCTTCTGTTCGTCTCCTCCTCAATGGGTTTAAAAAACAAGCTCCAGGGTCTAAAGATAAACGCCTTCCTATTACTGTTTCAGTACTTAATACTTTAATTCTCAAGCTCCGTCAAGGATTTTTTAGCCCCTATATTGACCTTTTATTAGAATCAGCTTTTCTCACCGCTTTTTACGGGTTTCTAAGATGCGGTGAATTCTGCACTAGCACCTTTTCTTTCAATCCTATGCATGATCTTTCCGTTTCTGACTTGGGTTTTTGTGATCACCATTTCACCATCTACCTAAAGCACTCAAAATCAGACCCATTTTGTAAAGGAGTATCCGTGGTAATAACAGAAACTAACACTGATCTTTGCCCTTTCTCCTCTATGTCTCGCTACCTGCAATACCGTCCATCTGCAACTGCCAATGAGCCCCTGTTCATGACGGATTCCGGCAAAGTCATGTCCAGCCCTTGGTTCTGCAACAACCTGCGTCTCCTGTGTCAAGGCTGCGGGCTGCCCCCCGATCGATTCACGTCGCACTCCTTCAGGATCGGCGCAGCTACTACAGCGGCATCAAAAGTCCCAACTTCCACCCTCAAAGCCCTAGGCCGGTGGTCCTCTGCGGCTTACGAAAGTTATGTTAGACTAGACTTAAAAGATATTTTACAGGCTCAAATACTAATGAGTCGTGAATAGCGTGTTATATGCTACTGTTTTCTACTTACTACAGAAGTACAATAAATTCTTAAAACTGTATTTTGCATATTACTGTGGCAGAACTTGCAGCAGCAGCGTTGCCGCATCATGATCATGCATGCGATCATGTTGCAGCTAAAAGCTCCAGGTGGTAGACTACTGGGTACTGATTTCAGATATTAATGATAATGATAGAATGTCCTTTTCGGTATGTCCTGGTTGGGTCGGTAGTACAGGTGGCATCTGTACAGTTGGTATTGCATTGCAGCAAGCAAACCAGGACACCTATTTAGGACTCCTGAATAATGAATTTCAGGGATCAACAGGCGCTGTACTGTTGAACACATTGACTAGTCATCACATAATTCTAGCATGACCTATGTCTGATCCAAGCCCACACTTTTCCCTCTATACGTGGAAGGATATCGGTATGGTTTTCCTGTTTCAGGAAACAACAGGTGCTCTGTTGTACACATTGACTATAGTCATCACATAATTCTAGCATGACCTATGTCTGATCCAAGCCCACACTTTTCCCTGTGGAAGGATATCGGTATGGTTTTCCTGTTTCAGGAAACAACAGGTGCTCTGTTGTACACATTGACTAGGCATCACATAATTCTAGCATGACCTATGTCTGATCCAAGCCCACACTTTTCCCTGTGGAAGGATATCGGTATGGTTTTCCTGTTTCAGGAAACAACAGGTGCTCTGTTGTACACATAGCTTAAAGTTCGGTGATGATCTGCTTTTTGGGGGATTCGGATGTTTTGCGCTGTTGGGGGATTCAGAGTCCCTATGGTCGGGACTGATGCGCTTGATCCTGAGTACCTAAAAAGCAGATCCAATACATCGCCAAACCAAAATAAATATATTGCATTGATTATCTTATATTCAATAAATATATATATTACATCCTCCTTGAGTTGTCTGACTGAAATGAGCATTTGTGCCTGTCGTAGACATGCGCAGAGCAAGTTCAGTCAGGGAACCTCAGTCAGCGCGCCGGCCGTTAATTGGGCCACCGCAGCATCATCCGCATGATTCACTCAGCCAATCACAGCTCACCCCATCTCTCATACCGGCTACTTGAACCAGAGGTTTGCATTCCTCTGCCTTCTTGCTTGCCCACTGCTGGTGTATCAGCGTGCTGCTGTCATACATCCTTTGCCGTCTTGCTGGCCCACTGCCGTTGTATCAGCGTGCTGCTGTCATACAACCTGCGCTCAATTCTGCTTGCTGCTTTCTATTGTATACTCTACGCTGCGGTATACAAGTGCGCACCCACCTCCACCATTAGAAAGAAGAAAAGAAAGTCAGGAGACAACACTATTTGTTTTGTTTTTCGTCTTATAAATAATTTGATCGGCCCAAAATATTGTGTTCATTGTCATGATTCGTCACGATCCGAATTGGCTTTGTCCGCGGCGTAACAGGTCTTTAAATAAATTATATTAAAAGTGCTGATGGGAGAATGCATGGGGCTTCCACTTCCTGGGCCACTCGCTTTTCTGAAAGGGGGCGGGACTGTGGCGCTCTATAGAAGTGAATGCCCTACTGGACACGACCCAAGACGACCCAAATAAAAATGTACTGGAGCACTTTACCATGGTCAAGCTTTGGCAAAATGCACATTATCTTTTCACAGTCGTTCTTCCAGGTCTTCGTTAACTTTTGACTATAGTGTCTAGTCGTTTATTAACAGAGCTATAGTGTAATGCCAATTACCTGCACGCACGCACGCGCGCGCGCACACACACACACACACACACACACACACACACACACACACACACACACACACACACACACACACACACACACGGTGGTTGTCACCCAGGAGGAGGGAATTGAAGCTGTGGATTGGAGCAGATCTTTGTGTTCTGTGTGTAGGCTGAGCAACCATGCAGCACCTCACTGTGGGCAGAGAGGTCACCCTAACCCCCCCCCCCCCCTCCATCCCCTCCCCTGGAGGGAACAGGGAAAGGTCCACAACTCCACATGGACAAGAGTGTCTGACTGCAGGGCAGGATTGATTGATCAGGAAGTCTCTGCGAGGGCGGGGGCATTGGTCACATGATTGATCAGGAATGGGGAGGCGGGGCAAGTCAACATCAACCAGAGTAGAGGAAACACAAAAACGGAAACGGAAACAGATAAACGGAAACAGAAAAGGGCGTTCCCTTATTCCCTCCTCAGGGACTCGGCCCCGTGGGTCTCGTGCCCAAGTGGGGGTCCGCGGGGGTCCGCGGGGGTCCCCGGCGTATCTCGGCCGTCTCTGGTCCGTTTTGAACGGGGGGAATCTCGTTGCGACCGGGCCGCCCTCAGGGACTCGGCCCCGTGCCCGGGTGGGGGTCCGCGGGGGTCCCCGGCGTATCTCGGCCGTCTCTGGGCCGTTTTGGACGGGAGGAATCGTGGGCCCTATTGTAAACAAGTGTAATGCTTATGGCAGCAGTTCCCAAAGTGGGGTCCGCGGGCTAGGGGTACGCGACGCATAGCCAGGGGATACCCAAGCTGACAAAAAAAAATAATCATGTGTGTGTGTGTGTGTGTGTGTGTGTGTGTGTGTGTGTGTGTCTGCCCAGTGTCTGCCCAGTGCCTCCCCAGTGTCCGCCATGGTGCCTCCCCAGTGTCTGCCCAGTGGCTCCCCAGTGTCCCCTGAGTGCCTACTGCCTCCCCACTGTCCCAGTGTGACCCTGAGTGCCTCCTCAGTGTCCCCCTGAGTACCTCCCCGCAGTGTCTCCCCAGTGCCTCCCCAGTGTCTGCCCAGTGCCTCGCCAGTGTCTCCCCAGTGCCTCCCCAGTGTCTGCCCAGTGCCTCCCCAGCGTCCCCCCGAGTGCCTACCCAAAAGGGGTACCTGGTCCAAAAAAGTTTGGTAACCCCTGCTTTATGGTGTCGTCCACTCACTGTTAACAGTTTTTGTATTGAGTTGTAGCCTACTTGAAATGTACTGTAATTCTGCAAACTGCATGTTAATCAATCTATATATATATATTGTAGTGACTTTTATAATATATATATATATATATATATATATATATATATAGAGAGAGAGCCTAATCACAGACTGCTGCACATTCACTGGAGAGCACTCCAGGCATAAGGTTGAGCAACCCTTTTTTGGTCCCACCTGGTTTCTTAGGAGGCACTATCAATAAAGTCTCTTCAATAGTTTGTTCCACAGTAATTCAACAATCTGGATGGATAATAAATAGGTTGTTTGGTCATAGTAGTAACTTAGTAAGGACTAAGGAGTAGTAACATATAGCCTACACTTGCTGCAGTAGGTGTAAAAGATATGCAGTCACCTTCACTCTGCGCTCCAACAATATCACTACCATGTGAGGTATGACAGCAGTTGAGCCAAATAAGTCCATACTAATAATGTATAAATATGGATAAGAGTTCAGGACAGACAGGCCTTTTCTGGGAGGTTAGATGGTTAACTTAGATGTTTAACTGCTCTTCTGGGGTCATGTCAAAATTGGTTTCTACGTCCTCCTAAACTCAGTAGGCCTATGGGGACCAGGACAATTCCGGCTGTCTGTTGTATTATGTTGGTCATGTCCATCTATGGTACATGGTGGTACAGTATATTATAACATTTTTTTTCTTTTCAATAATTGTTACCTATTAAAACCCGGCTATAACCCACTAACCCTACGACACTGTGGTATTGTGGTTTTGCATATTCAGACTATTACCCCAAAACAGTATGTATACTCACTCTGCTTCTCTTCTGAAACTGGCAACTGCTATCACATTTGATCACTCCTGGATGTCAGACTATAACACTTGTATAAACCAATGAATAGTGTGACAGTGCTTTAATCTGTGGGCACAATTATGGAAACTCTGTATACAATACATATTTTGTGATTCAAAGTAACGTCTAAATGGTTTCTACATCTTCATAAACACTTACTACACCGTTACACTACACTATACTATTACACTTATCATAGTTCATGGTATCATATTACACGTGTCATAGCAGCATCCACCCACCTGGGAGGTACCAACATGGACTTCCAGAGCAGTACATGGACCTGGGAGAAGTGGCAATTCAATAAAACAAGCAGAAAGCCTGCAACACTGCATGTGTTTGGAAACAACAATAGAGCCACAACATAGTGAAAACCTTTTATCCTTTTCTTTATTGCTTAAAGAATACAACTTTGTAATCAAATGAATGTGTATCAATTACAACCACGTTATCTATGTTTATATTAAGGGTTTACCACACAGTCGCACCAGAGGTGGGCAAAAGAACAAATTCAGCCCAGATAACAAAGCATTTTACAAAGTAAACATCCTTAACATTGTGTACATTTGCTTGGATGCACTCTGCAGCCAAGCATCACATAGCTCCTACACCTCAGAAAATCACTACCTCAGGGTGTTATGCCTCATTCATACTTTACTACTACAATAGCGAACCTACAAGCTCACAACACCTCCATTTGATATGCATTGTGAGTTTGAAGGTCTGTTATTTTTGCGTGCGACGGAGCATACATTAGGCACTAGTCTGTCCTATGTCTTTGGTTCTATAAGTAAAAAATAGTCAGATTCTGTAAGGTGTAGCTAGCTAGTTGCGAACGCAGTGAGCACTTACTATGAGACCTAGCAGATCATGTCTGTCTGTCTGTGTGTCTGTCTGTCTGTCCCGCTATCCAAATATGGAGTGTGTTGCATCAGCAATCACTCAGCTCCATATATGGGCACAAAAGGGGCCAGGTCCACTCAGCTTCATATATGGGCACAAAAGGGGCCAGTGATTTGTTTGTTGTGGACCTGGCCCCTTTTGTGCCCATATATGGAGCTATACGTCCAAAACCCAAATATGTACGAGCTGCGTTCGCTTCCCGCGTTTGCGCGTCTTACTCGTTAACAATACTGTGGTGGAAAGTAGGAAAAGAAAATGAATCAACATAGTGTGCAACTCAACTAAAACAAAATGTCCTTTTTTTTACAGAAATTGAAATACATATTCACAACCGCTCCAAAGAATTGACAAGCAACCATTTTGTCCAGGATTGACATGTCCAGAGGTTCCTCAGTAACTATGCGATCACAGTAATCTAGTGAACGGATGTGTTCACACTGATCATAAGGAAGACCACTCCGTTGTGCCAACTGCAGGTAGCTCAGGCATTCATCCAATTCACACCGTGTTCTCTGTTTTTCTCCCCAGCATTTCCGTTGGACATGTATCGGTGTAGAAAAGCCATGGCCAGTTCTCTGGACAGCTGAAATGCCATTCTTAGCATCTACACATACACCTGCAAGGTGGTTATGGCAGTTATGTCCTTGTTCGTTTCTGAATGTGCGCGTGCAATGTGAAGACGGAGATTCTTCCGGTACATGACTTTAGAGCAGTGCGGGCATCTGGAATGGGTAGAGGGCTCAGAAGGGCTGGGCGCCTGAACACTGTGCATCGCGGGGCTGGCAGACTGACCATGTGCATCGCAGGGCTGGCAGACTGAGGAGGGCTGGACAGCTGACCTGAATAGAGTTTGCACTTCGGCAGGTGTTTTCTCATCGCATCAGCCCTTAAAAGGGTGTTCTTACACCGCAGGGACAATGATAGTGTGCCTGAGATGTGTCTGATCTGCAGTTAAGACAGCATCTAATGATGCGCAGATCTAGAGGGAGGGGAGACATACAATATGACAAATTAATATACAGTATATAATATACACACACAGCACCAACTCATGAAGCGTTCTTACATTTCAAATGTACTTAAGGGGAAATCCATCCTTCATAGACCACTGGCAGTCACTAGACTGACTCACTGAACACACAAATTGCATGCGTTGCAGAGATGGAACCTGGGTGAAATGAGTGCATGAATAACACACCCTGCCTGGCCAAGGCCAACAGTCTGAATAAGTCCCAATGTCAAATTGAAAGATAATGAAAATGCCTCCTCTCTACAGTACATCCAGACATACATCCTAAAAATAAAAAACAAGCTTATACATACCTTCAAAAGCGATTGCAGTTTTAATATGAGCAGTGGTACAGTGTACACTGTACAGCAGGTTGTACATTGTTTGAGCTGTACAGACTCATTGGTGGTCAATATGAAACGATGCATCTGTTAATAAAAAGAAACAAGACAATTTTAACAATTACACTGAATTTGCAGAGCAGATAATCTACATCTGTAGACAGGCATAAAGGCCATAGATCTGTCAATTTGCCTATGCTGTAACAATAACAGTAATCTTTTTAAAGTATTAAACTAATAAAAATGATCCATCATTTAACAGACCTCACAAATTAAAATAATATGTCACCAGAAGCAGGGATGTATGTTGTATGCAGCCATGCTAGCTGTTGCTGAATAACCTAACACTTTGGCTACATGTTTAAGCATTTATTTCATATTTATGGTATTAATGGTAGTTTAGCTTCATAATTAGAATCGGAATATTGCTTGTTGTGTTAGTAAGAGGCTAAGCTACTCGAGCAGGCAAAAAAGAAAATAAAAACGAACTCATTAACTCCTGTTCATAAGGCTATAGTTTGCACTGCAGAACGTTTACATTTATATTAAGTTATACTTATAATATTAATATTGTCTTGCTGGTTTTACGTACCTTGCTTCGATGAGAGAGGAGAAAGAACAAGAAGCGTCTGGAAAGTGGAAAGAACTGCAGCAAACAGGCTGTAAGTGGTGCCAGATTTTGCAACAGAAATGTTGAAAAGAAGCCACTCAACAAATTGCAACAGATTAGCTAATTTAAATCTAATGTTCATCAACTGTTTGAAAATAGCAGAGCTAGAAGCATAGCAGCATATTAAATTAATAATAATATTAATAATAATACAAATAACGATAATAATACAAGTCACTTATAATAAGCGGACATGGCATGCGGACATAACTACTTCCTGGTCAATCATGTGATCAATGCCCCCGCCCTCGCAGAGACTAATGCACAGTCACTCAAATTCAGAAAGACTAAGGTGGTATACCAGAATCAAACCCGTCAGAGAAGGATGCAGAAAGACAGCCACGAGTCTCCTGACGAGAAGAGCAGGTGAGTGAGGGGAATACATGGAGCACACATCTTAATGTGCATCCTGGTTGTACATTTAAATCTGAGTGTAAAAACAAGTACATGTCTATCTCTAAGTGGTGCTTTTTTAACCTTCTCTTCTATCTACCCACTCCAATTTATACGCACGCACGCACAATATAAAGAAATACATTGTGCACTGTTGAATATGAGTGAACGTATATTTGATACTGTAAAAGCAAAAACATTTGTGCTTGTATGTAGACTATTTGCACATGTCTTTGACGGTCATGCTGTGCATCACTGAGTCTCAACATGCGGGCCGGGTCCTTTAGGTGGTTCTAGGGGCAACATTATTGATTGTTATAGGAACAAATTAATGGAGCCACTGCGTTAGTTTTTACTGAGGTTAGGTTTAGCCGGTATAGTTTACTGAGGTTAGGTTTAGGTATAGTTTTACTGAGGTTAAGGTTAGGGTTAGGTTTAGGTATAGTTTTACTGAGGTTAAGGACAAAAGGTTATGGTTAGGGTTAGGTTTAGCCCTAACCCTAACCTTAACCTCAGTACAACTATATGGTATAGTTTTACTGAGGTTAAGGTTAGGGTTACAATTTAAAATGTAGGCATTTAGCAGACTCTTAATCCAGAGCGACTTACATTAAGCAAGAACAAAAGCATGGGGATACATCACATAAAAGCATTTATCATGAAACATGCGTAAGCTAAGAAAGTAACAGTGGAATATCTATATAATGAAACTATACATATAAACTATACGTATACTACTATGCTATATGTCAGGAGGTGGTTTTCAAGCAGGACCCAAATGCAAGGAAGTCGGGATCTTAGAAGTCTTTTTTCAAACAAAGACCTAGTAAGCAGTATGCAACACTAACTAGCAAACAAAACATAGACTTGGAACTAAGGTGACAAAACAATAATCCAACAGGGAACAAAACCAGACACAGGGCTTAAATAGGTACAAGATTAACAGGACACAGGTGAACTCAAATCAAATCAACACAAGGATTGGCTGGGGGAAAAACAAGACACAGGTGAAACAAAGAACCAAAAATCAGGGAAGGTGAGACAAGGCAGGAAACTACTACAAAGGAGGACAGGAAACACAAAGCATCACTTCAAAATAAGAATCAGGAACACCAAACACAACCCACAGAAGGCAGATCCTGACAGTACCCCCCTTCAAAGGGGCGGATCCCGAGACGCACCATAAAAACAACAAACGGGAGGTGGTCCAGCGGAGGGACCAAGGCACTGCACTGAGGGACAGGACTGAACTGGAGGGACAGGGCAAGACAGAGGGGGCAGGGCGAAAACAGAACTGGGCTAGAGCAACGGGCCAGGGGCTGGGGACTAAGGCAGGGTGGAGAGGGGCTGGGGAAGACTGACCAAACAGAACAGAGAGAAGGATAGAGGACACTGGCAAGGAAAAGGTGACGAGAAACGGGCAGAAAATAGACAAGACCGAGTAGGAATCACGCACAACCATACAACCGGAATCACATTGAAGTGGTCAAACACACTGACAGACAAGCAGATAGGCACATAGACAAGCAGACAGGCATCAACTCAGACAAACCAACAGACAAACAGATTAACTGACACACAGGCAGGCAAGCGGACAAACAGGTGATCTCACACAACATCAGGCGGGAACAAAAGTCAGAGGGAAGACAGGAGGACTGGGGGGTAGACAGACGGACTAAAAGACTAGCAGACAAACTAGCAGATACACAGAGAGGGAGACAGGCAGACAAACAGAAAGGGAGAGCAGTAGGCAGACCAAGCGAACCCTCCACCAAAGGGCAGGACATTTCAGAACGGAACAGAGGAGGCTGGGAAGAGGAAGTAGCTTGGGGAACAAAGGGCCTGGCATACTGGGACACAGGGGAGAAAGGCTGCAAAACTGGGGAAGAAAGGTGGCCAGGGACAGGGCTAGAAATGGGACTATGATGAGCAGTGCTGGGTCTAGGGCAAAGAGGCTGAAGAGGGCTGGGACATAATGGCTCTGTAGAGCATGGGGACAAAGGCTCAGGAGGACATGGAGACAGGGACTGGGGTAGTGGACACTGAGGCATAGGGGAAGAAGAACATTGGTCAGGTGGTCGAAGGGGTACTGGGAGAACACAACAGGCCTCACAAGGCTGGGGAAAAACTGGGAGGACAGAACACTGTGGGGACACTAGGAGCACAGAATAGGGGTCTGGTGGCTGAGGGAACACTGGGAGCACAGAACAGGGTTCCGGTGTCAGTGGGGACACTGGGAGGACAGAGCAAGGGTCTGGTGGCTCGGGGGACACTGAGAGGGCAGAACAAGGGTCTGGTGGCTGTGGGGATAATGGGTGCACAGAACAAGGGTCTGGTGGCTGGGGGGACACTGGGAGGTCAGAACAGGAATCTGGAGGCTGAGGGGACACTGGGAAAACAGAACAGGAGTCTGGTGGCTGAGGGGACATTGGAAGGACAGAACAGGGATCCGGTGTCTGTGGGGACACTGGGAGGACAGAACAAGGGTCTGGTGGCTGGGAGGACACTGAAATGGCAGAACAAGGGTCTGGTGGCTGGGAGGACACTGAAATGGCAGAACAAGGGTCTGGTGGCTGGGAGGACACTGAAATGGCAGAACTAGGGTCTGGTGGCTGTGGGAACACTGAAATGGCAGAACAAGGGTCTGGTGGCTGTGGGAACACTGAAATGGCAGAACTAGGGTCTGGTGGCTGTGGGAACACTGAAATGGCAGAACTAGGGTCTGGTGACTGTGGGGAGACTGGGTTTGGTACAACAGCAACAACCAGAGGCAGTTCAGAATGTTCAACGGGGGTGTCAGCAGGGTAAAGGGACAGGGTTCCTGGAAAACTGTCAACAGAGACAGCCAACAGGATGTCTGGCCGGGCGTCGGCATAGTCCGCTGGCAGAGCATCGGCGAGGAAAGTTGATTGGGATACAGGCACGACGTTGGTGATGGCGACGACCGGGTAAACATGTGGAACACAGGCGGGGGAAGCCGACGAGGGCACAGACGGGACAGAGGCGGGGACAGACAAAGACACAGACTGGACACAGACGGGGACAGACGAGGACACAGACTTACAGGCGGGGACAGACAGGATGTTGGCAGGACCAGCCAACACAATCTCAGGCAAAACTGGGGGCAGAGTCACTGTAGCACTGGGCAGCAGTGGAGCCTCTTGAACCCTGGGCAGTGATACACACTGGGCACTGGATAGCAAGGACTCCAAGGCGCTGGGCAGCGAAGAATCCAGGACGCTGGGCAACAGGGAGCGTTGGTGGTGTCGGGAACCATGTCGCGCACGCCCCCTTCTGGAGGTCCCACGGGTTCCCCTGAACACGACCAAACGAGACCCCTCAAATGGGTCTTGGGCTGGAGTCGACTCAGGGTAGACGGGAACCGAGTCATTACAGACAAGATCAGGGAATTTCACAAAGCAGGCAGGTATAGGGACGGCCAACAAGGTGCAATGCAGAAGAGTGTCAGCAGCACCGGGCACAGTGACACTGGGCAGGTCGGAGGAGCTGGGCAGCGCAGGCTCGGTGGCGCTGGGCAGCGCAGGCTCGGTGGCGCTGGGCAGCGCAGGCTCGGTGGCGCTGGGCAGCGCAGGCTCGGTGGCGCTGGGCAGCTGGGGTTCGCTGGGCAGCTCGGGTGCGCTGGGCAGCTCGGGTTCGCTGGGAAGCTCGGGTTCGCTGGGCAGCTCGGGTGCGCTGGGCAGCTCGGGTTCGCTGGGCAGCACAGGCATGGACTTGGTGGTGCTGGGCAGCACAGGCATGGACTTGGTGGTGCTGGGCAGCACAGGCATGGACTTGGTGGTGCTGGGCAGCACAAGCATGGACTTGGTGGTGCTGGGCAGCGCAGGCTCGGTGGCGCTGGGCAGCGCAGGCTCAGTGGCGCTGGGCAGCACGGGTTCGCTGGGCAGCACAGGCATGGACTTGGTGGTGCTGGGCAGCACAGGTTCAGGAACACTAGATACTGGAGAACCAAGAACTCTTCTCAGCTCTGCTGTGAAAGAGTTGTAGCTGGAGCAAAAACTTTGTTCCTCCTCCCACACATCAATAGCCCATGATAGGGCCTCTCCTGTGAGCATGTACCTCACATAAGCCAGGCGGAAATGTTCAGTGGAGAAGGCAGGTGCCTGATCCTCAAAAACTGCCCAACACTGGGCAAGGAAAGAGTCACAGGACTCAGGATTACCTCCATAACGCTCAGGGTGAGGAACGTGGAGCCCCTGGGTGGGCAAGGCATGGGCAGGAGAAGGCAGAGTACAGGCAGGTGTCACAGGTGTGTGCACCGACAGACCTGGGCTCACTAGCGGCTTGCTCCAAACTGCTGGCATCTTGGAAATAAATAAAAAGCAAAACTCTTCCCGCTGGGTCCAAAGGTGGTTGGATTATTCTGTCAGGAGGTGGTTTTCAAGCAGGACCCAAATGCAAGGAAGTCGGGATCTTAGAAGTCTTTATTCAAACAAAGACCTAGTAAGCAGTATGCAACACTAACACTAGCAAACAAAACATAGACTTGGAACTAAGGTGACAAAACAATAATCCAACAGGGAACAAAACCAGACACAGGGCTTAAATAGGTACAAGATTAACAGGACACAGGTGAACTCAAATCAAATCAACACAAGGATTGGCTGGGGGAAAAACAATACACAGGTGAAACAAAGAACCAAAAATCAGGGAAGGTGAGACAAGGCAGGAAACTACTACAAAGGAGGACAGGAAACACAAAGCATCACTTTAAAATAAGAATCAGGAACACCAAACACAACCCACAGAAGGCAGATCCTGACACTATACATATGTACTATGGCGTGCTATGACTATTGAAGAATATAGATTCCATAATTATACAGTGTTGCAAGGCCTTTGTGTCAATTGTGTAAATTTACATACAGTAGACCTTTTGGTGAACAGCTGCTACAGAGGGGTGTCGGTCTCCTCAGGAGTAGCTAGGAGCCTAATTCCGGTGTATGACAAAAGGGGTATGTTGACCTGAGTTGATCAAAGGACCTTGCTACTAATTATATGCACCATGTCGACCCCCTTGACCAATGAAGAATGTTTAAAAGGTGGCCTACGATGCTATCACTTTAGTCAGTCGGGGCGTGAGCCTTGTGGGAGACGTTAGCCATGGCGTGAGTCTATTGCTGTTGCTGTATGCTGTACTCCGTTTGAATAAACACCATGGAACTTCAGTTCGTTTGCTGTGTGCACATTTCTCCTCTGTATGGTATATGATATACATCAGATGGTGCCAGAAACCGGTCATGCTTGGTGTGTCTTCACGTCAGATGAAACAGAACCAGCGGCTTTTTTTTCCGTCTAATTCGGTGGAGGGGAGTTTTTGTGAGCGGCGACGAAGGAGCTCCAGCGGACCCGACCCGACCGTGGTCTCTTGTCCATTCGCAGCGGGGATGTTGACGACGACCACCGCGTGTGTTGTGCAACGGGGACCAATACGAGCCACCGGACGGGTGGGCTGCGGAGAGGTCGATGGAGCGGCGACAACTACACGGAGGCCTTCATCATCACGTCGGCGCGGGGACGGCGGTTGCGGGCGGGGATCGGTGAGACGCGGCACGGAGCAGCAGTGGCCGACTGACCTGCAAGCTGAGGGCCTTCGCAGACAGGGGTCTGTGATGAAGATGTTCCAGGCTTTTCTTTTCGTCCCATCTCTGTTGTGAACGGAGTTGGGAGGGGGGAGAGAAGATGATGATGACGAGGACAGGGGACAACAGCAGTGAACAGACTCTTGAACTTTGATCCGTGCAAGCTGAGCGAACGTGTCGAGGTAAACTAGGAGCAGCATACAGAGAAGAAGTTTCCTTTGTTCGTACAGAGAAGAGATGGACTTTCTTCTCTCTGTTTAACAAATAGTGCGTCAAGTTTGTTTTCAGCATGAATTATAATAGGCCTCATGTTGGTATGTGTTTGTCGTATAATTAGATAAGTTGAGTCATTTAGCCTAATTATGAATCAATGAGGTATTTTCCTATAGATATGAAGAGATATGTGATATTATGGTTAGACTCTGGCAAATCAAGAGGGAGGGCAGAATCCATTTTACCGGCCCGGCAGGCCGGCCGGTAAACAGGGCCGGCCGGTCCTTAAAAGGGCCGGCCGGTCGGTAGGCCGGCCGGCCGGTCGGTAAGGCCGGCCGGTGGTTCGGCCGGCCGGCCGGTCTTAAAAGTGTCGGCCGGTCCTTAAAAGGGCCGGCCGGTCCCTAAAAGGGCCGGCCGGTCCCTAAAAGTTTCGGCCGGCCCTTAAAAGGGCCGGCCGGTCTTAAAAGTGTCGGCCGGTCTTAAAAGGGCCGGCCGGTCCCTAAAAGGGTCGGCCGGCCCTTAAAAGGGCCGGCCGGTCTTAAAAGTGTCGGCCGGTCTTAAAAGGGCCGGCCGGTCCCTAAAAGGGTCGGCCGGCCCTTAAAAGGGCCGGCCGGTCTTAAAAGTGTCGGCCGGTCTTAAAAGGGCCGGCCGGTCCTTAAAAGGGCCGGCCGGTCCCTAAAAGGGCCGGCCTGTCTTAAAAGGGCCGGCCGGTCCTAAAAAGGGCCGGCCGGTCCTAAAAAGGGCCGGCCTGTCCTTAAAAGGGCCGGCCGGTCCTTAAAAGGGCCGGCCGGTCGTTTTAAGGGTCGGCCGGCCGGATTTTTTTTTTATTTTTTTTTTAAGTTAATTTTATTTATTTATTAATTTTTTTGGGGGGGGGGCCAGGGACCCCCAGTGACCCCCAAATGGTAACTCTGTCATTTCTCTACCGTTTTGGATGGGGGTGGTCTCATTTGATTCGTGTCCCGTCCCCGGGGGCATCCTGGGGGGTCTCAAGGTTGGGGGGCCCCCAGGGACCCCCAGGGACCCCCAAATGGTAACTCTGTCATTTCTCTACCGTTTTGGATGGGGGTGGTCTCATTTGATTCGTGTCCCGTCCCCGGGGGCATCCTGGGGGGTCTCAAGGTTGGGGGGCCCCCAGGGACCCCCAGGGACCCCCAAATGGTAACTCTGTCATTTCTCTACCGTTTTGGATGGGGGTGGTCTCATTTGATTCGTGTCCCGTCCCCGGGGGCATCCTGGGGGGTCTCAAGGTTGGGGGGCCCCCAGGGACCCCCAAATGGTAACTCTGTCATTTCTCTACCGTTTTGGATGGGGGTGGTCTCATTTGATTCGTGTCCCGTCCCCGGGGGCATCCTGGGGGGTCTCAAGGTTGGGGGGCCCCCAGGGACCCCCAGGGACCCCCAAATGGTAACTCTGTCATTTCTCTACCGTTTTGGATGGGGGTGGTCTCATTTGATTCGTGTCCCGTCCCCGGGGGCGTCTTTGGGGGTCTCAAGGTTGGGGGGCCCCCAGGGACCCCCAAATGGTAACTCTGTCATTTCTCTACCGTTTTGGATGTGGGTGGTCTCATTTGATTCGTGTCCCGTCCCCGGGGGCATCCTGGGGGGTCTCAAGGTTGGGGGGCCCCCAGGGACCCCCAGGGACCCCCAAATGGTAACTCTGTCATTTCTCTACTTTTTTGGACGTGTTGCACTTACTCACTCATCATTTTCATTGTAATGGATTTATTGACATTCAATTCAAATTGTCATTTATTTCATCATGATGCATTTAATTTGTATAACAGCATTTTAAAAATCAAATCCTCTTAAAGTTAATTTAGACTAAATGTCAAAGCAAAATTGTGTTAATATTTACTCATATATTTTCTATGATGAATTATATAGTTAAAGTTTATGTGAGAATAAATTAATGTAAAATACACAAATGTTCAAACATGACAAATGACTCGAGTTTAAAATCAGGACAAGTTGACGTTTAGGAATGTATTTTTTATTTGTATTTATATATATATATATATATATTATATATTTATTTTTGCGTAATCAGTCAGTCTTCTTTTGCTTGACAGTCCATTTTAGGTTATATTTTTTCCAGTCAGTTCCATGTATTTTTCCAATCATTTTCTGTTATTTTTCTTTTATTCAGACGATTCCGTAGATGAGTCTGAAGACTCCGACATCGTGCTAGTCTCACCAGGCTGTAAGGACATATAGGATAACAAAAAAACATTAATACATTTTCTGTTGATACCAAAATATTTGTGTGTTTGCAACCCACTACCAAGTGTGTGAATCCCCTCAACTTTTTAAATCTTTTTTAAGAATTGTTCCTTGAAATTCTACAATGTTTTCTTTTTTTAAAGTCCATAAATATTAAAGCATTACAGTACATCGGAACGAAAAAACCAACACATTACAGTGCAACAGCACATTTTAAAAACAATTTTTTTTTCAGTGCCATATTCATCAATCACCTTAGACACACGTGATCTGTACATTAACTTTGTTGTATTGGTCTTATTTACCTTTGGCAATCTTGATTCAGCTCCATCCGGCGTATTCACTTGAACTGGTGATCTAAAATACAAAATACATTTTTTTTATTTTATTTGAAACTAATTGCACATGCAATTATTGCATTAACTTTCATAGCTAATCACTTAATCAAAGAAATTAATTATAACATTTTCCATTTGCAGTCATTCGTATTGCCAGCGTCAGGAATCTCATACGTACAATGCAGTTTTTTATCAATTTCTACTAACCCCAGTTTTGTTTAATGCAGGGTAATACTTACGTTGATCCTTTCATGAGAATTGATTCTGCCCGAAATCTGTTAGTATCCAATTTGTTTTGTAGCCACAGCAAGGTAACCTTTATTAAAACAAACCAAAAGATCATGTAGAGTCATCATGTTTGGATATTTGGATGTTTCATATTAAATAAGAAATGTCCATGCTACTCTTGTTCTAATGTTTACTCATTCGAGCTATAGTTAAGTTACCTATATTTTATTAATTACAGTTATCATCACAGTATTATAATATATTATATCTTGGATTACAATTACCCTTTCCAATGTCATATTTTCCCAACGTACTTACCTCCGGCATCAACACTTTTGTGTAGAAGTCTTCACTTCCCTCTTTCAATTTTTCAGCCACCTTCTTCGGATTTCTTTTCCTCAGAAATTTGAGAAAATGTTCCCTCTGTAAATACAAATACTTTATTACATTCCATGACATGTCATTAGGGGGATGTGACAAACATAATTATTGGTATATCAAACGGTTACTTACGTTTGCTGCAGAAAGTCCTTCTAGAGTCTCATGTCCACTGTACAAATTTGTCCATGTCGCATACACTGTTTGGTTGTTTTGGTCCTTGAGAATTTCTCGAAATACATGATTTCTGTTTGACAGAACTTTCTCTTTCAGCAGATTGCCAACTAGTTTCTGTTTTGTAAAAAAAAAAGTTTTGTAAGAATCTGTTGTCATTTATGTTAATTTGGATGTTAATGAAAAGTATAAACTTGACAAACGTATTACTTTGACTTTTGATTTTCCGATTGTTTTCTTCACGTCCTCGACACTGAACGTGAATGAATGTACTGCATTCCTGAAACGACAAAAAAGAAATTATTTCCAATCTAAAATATTTTTTGTATCCTACTTCTTTACCGTATTTATTTTGTAGTGTTAATGACTGAGTGAATATTTATTGTCAATTATTTTTAATGTTCATGCGAGCACTGTTATTATTGCACTTACCAGTCTTTATCACATCCACAACAGAAAACGGTTTTTTTTTTTCCTTTTGTTTTAATTCCGGCACACTCGTGGTGAATCCATTTTCCGCATTTTGAACATGCTACAAGATCATGTCTTTGCACTATTCCAGGAATCATGAATATGCATGCATCTTCCGCAACTGCCATGCAAGTTTTGTCGTCCAATTTTTGCTACATTATACATTGAACAAAAATATAAATGTAGAATGTTAAATTTAATATTCGATTCAATACTGATAACATAATTATTATGTTTTGCCTATTTACTTTAAATCACGACTTGTTAACGTAAACATCATATTCCAATATTGCTTCTTTTTAGATCATGTTTTGCTTCTACGTATTCAAATACAATTTTAAAACCAGGAATTATATAACTGTTCACTCTTGCCTTTTTTGACAGTAGTCCGGATGAAGTGGGATCTTGGTTTGCTTGCTTTTTTCCTGTCTGTAGTTTTTAATTTGATGGTTGAGATATACTGAGTTATTGTTATTGTTAATGTTATAATAAATAAATAATGTTCAATGCTTTTCAATGAAATGTTTCCTTACCAATGTTGTCTGCCTTGTCTGCACGGGTGTTTGTCGAACAGCAGCCACCTTATTGGAATGGAAACACATGTGCGTTCAATTTGTTGTTTAATAAAAATTCTTACAATGTCAACTATTACAAGTTATTATACAAGTTATAACATCGGTTACCTGTCTTTTTTGTTTTGGTTGTGCTTGCATCTTTTCGGGTTCGTCAGAGCTATCCTGGATATTGTCTTGTTCCTCTTCGCTATCCTGTAAGACAAATTCAGGTTTTATCTAAAGTGTAATAGCGTTATTAATTAAGAAGTCATGATAATAATTACAATAAAATACAAACCAAGATCAATATGTGGTAATCTCTTTCAATGGAGTTCTCCTGGAAGATTTTGCTGGCATGGTATTTGCGCAATATGTCCAATTGCGTACCATCCAGGTTTTGTTCCTTGACTGTTTCATTCCTCATGTCATGGAATGCGGCCTGTAGGTGGCACATGTTGTTCAGATTGTATTCATTTAAAATCATTGTTCATACAATATAAGCCACATGTATTTGTTATCACCTGGCAGACAAAAACACCGCAGTTCCAACTGTCTTTTTGACGCCATTGCATCGGTTGAACTATTGGCCAGTTGGTAATGTCTGGGGCAATAATCCTGAATGCACTCCTATGAAAAAAAATTGAGATTGAACATGGATTATAATGTCAATATTGTTATTTTTCGTGTTTGCGTGCATGCTTGTGTGCGTGCTGCGTGTGTGTGTGTGTGTGTGTGTGCGTGCATGCATGTGAGTGAGTGTGTGTGTTTGTGAGTTAATATTTTTATAAGACTACTTTGATGGTAAATTATTTCCAAAAAAACAATTACCCCAGCACACTCATCTGTTTGCTCCGGACAGGATAATTTCCGATCGAGTCATATAAACGAATATGACTTCTCTCCAAATCCACAACCTATGTTAATTCAAATTATATATCATGTCTTAATTAAATATCAAAACAATTATGTACTATTGATATTGCAATTATTAATAATATTAACAATAACACCAACAATATTAATAATAATATTTTTATTAGTAACAAAACGAAAAAAGTGAAATACTACTAACAAATTTAAAGATATTAATAGTGTAAGTAATACAAAAAATGTAACATACATACCCAAAGCACAAAATGATTACCACTTTCTGCACAAGAGGTTTTGCTTCCAACCACGTGTGCGATGTAGAAGCGGTTAGCGTTCTGATGGGGATTAATCCAATGTTGTTTTATTTGTGTTTTGTATTATAATCCAATAACTCAGTATGTACATCAATAACTAATGAGCTTACCTTTAGTCGTGCGATTGTTCTGTCTGACACAACACCTTTCTGGTCGTATTGTCTGTTCCACAGAATCCATTCATGGTCTGGAACACACTGGTACTGAAATATATATATCAAAAAATTACTCTCTTGCTAAAATGTTCAGGCTGTATTGAAGGCTTATTTAATTTTTAATTTCTTTCTAATTATAAAATGTATAATCGAAGTTAACAAAAAAAATATTTTTTTTCAAATACCTCATCATAGGTAGAAACAGTTTCTCCAACAATGTAGTTCACAACCTTTTTGGAAAATAAAAATGTATTAAACAATAAAAAATCACATTTTACAATAATAATCTTCATTACTAGTAATTTAAGAAACAATGCATCCTGATTGAATCACTCACTTCTGTTGTCAACCATGGCCGATTTGTCGAAGATTGTGCTTTTGGATCCCAAAGTGATTCTGGAACAATGCTTTGGATATCGCTGACTTTCACCATGAAAGTCCCGTTTACACGCACAGTGAAATTTTCATTGGCGACTCGTGGGTCAAAAACCATGGTGGCCATAGTTTTCATTGTTTCCTACACACAAAAGATACAACATTTATACGTACAATATAGTATTTGGAATACGTGCCAATATTAATAATGTTTTTTTGTAGTATATGTCTTACCTCGGTATCTCTAGGAATCTTAAATTCGTTAAGAAAGTAGGAGTTTTCATAGTCCACGATCTCAAAACCGTCTGGTGTTGTGTAAGCAATTTTGACAGGTTGGTCAAATGGCTTCAAAAGCTTTCTCTTGGTCTCGGCAGACTTTCTTTTTTCCTGTTCCGAAGTGTGAGTTTCTAATGGAGAGAATGAATAAATAAATATAATATTATTGCAATACTTTTGTATACAAGACAATTGTAATTTGGATTTTGATTATTGATCTAAATATTTGTCTATAAATACAATTACAATTATTATTAAAAAGTCACACCTGAGTTGTTCACACAGAGTAATCCGAAGGGACCAGTTGTGAGCTGTAATTTGTAGAGTCTCTGCATGTTATCAAGGAAAGTCTGGTTTATTCTGTTGTTATGAAGTTCAACGTAGACTCTCAACATGAATTGGAAATTTGATCGATTCATTTCGCAAACAGAGTAAAGGATATTTTTTAACTGGCGATTGAACTGCTCTGGGACAGAAGTGTTAAGGTGAGAACGTAACACTGGGCAGATATCCAGACTCCTGAGAAGTTCTGATGGTCTTTTTTGGTTTTTCTGATGAAATCTGTCATAGAATATAAGACGCTGAGTTGTTTTAGTGATCGGATGTTCTGCGGTGAAACGGTCAGCGTCCAGATCCACCTCCGGCAAAGGTGCTTGTACTACATTGAAATTATGTAGCCAATCTGGTTCAATTTCCAATGTGCTGTTTGCAGCTTGTTGGACATTATCTGGTGTGACAGGAACCAGCCTACCCAGAAGGCCATCCTGGAAATATTTGGATTGTGTGCGATTGGAAATGTGACTTGCTACCCGTCCAGCTATGTCACAAATATACAATGTCGGAAAACGCTTCAGACTAAGTAATCCATCTACATGATCTCTTGAACTTTCCTGGAATTTCATGAAATTCAGGTAGTACACTACGCCGTGCACGCACGAGAAATGTAGGATTCCACCTATTGACATTAAAAAATAGAAGAGAAGAACACACTTAATCGATATTCCAAATTGAATAAAATTCATATTATTTGTTACATTATAAAACTCAATGTATAGTTCTTATTTTATTGAAAAAATATTGTTTATTAACACACCTGTTGTCCGTTGCAATTTGAAGAACAGTTTAGGCAAGAATTTCTTGAAATTACACATCTCGTTCAATCTGAGAAGAAGATCTGTTTTTGAACCAATTTCATTCAACCCTAAGTGAATGCATGCATCAACCAGTTGTGCATGTGTGGCCTGTAGAACATAAGTGTAAAAATTACTTATATATCACATGACACCAACAAGTTATATATATATATATATATATATATGTTTCATTACAGATTATTGCGTAATTACCGAAGGATTCTCAATCAGATCAAGAATTTCATCTTCGTTGACGGGTGTGTTTGGTAACGTGGAAGGGTGACCCCGTTTCTTGTGACCTTTCAGCACCTCTGTTTTAGGCAACACATCAGAGTCACGGACTGATTCTCCCATCCATGGAGACAGATTACTTTTCTTATCAGTTTTGAAAGGATTGTTTGGCGTTTTGGCTGAGAAAGTTGATATACAAAAAGAAATTCAATAAGAATTATGAATATTCTTCAACTGTATTTCTTAATTAATAAATTTCAATTATTACTCACCATTGACAAATGACTCCGCTATCATCTGTTTGTGTAACTTTGTCCAGGAAGTATCAACATTCGACTTCAGATGGTCATCTTGTAATTGGTCAATGTCATCACGTCCAAATTCTTCCACTGTACATTGAAGCAAAACAGTGTCATTAGAAATACGATTAAAATAATTCCAATACTTATGTTAACGATTTAGAAATTTTTCTATCTTAATTACACTTTAAAAATATAAAGTCTTACCTGGGCAGTTGATGCATCCTTTCCAATTTCCATCTCCGCATAGTGCTTGTGGAAACTTCCCACATTGCAGACATGAGAATGCATAATCCAATCGAATTAATCCCAAGAAATGGTAAAAAAAAATTCTGAGAGTCGTGAAGTGGATTTTTGTGCAATTCCAATCCATTAGCGACTTCAGGATCCTACCGGGGGCAGTGTCGTTCTGAACAAGAAATACAAATGTTTCATTACATTTTATCTTTATATTGGTTTGCTTCATCTTATTCTATAACTTGCCTATACTTCATATGCTATTCAATAACGTTCACAATGCAATACTGGTAAACAAAAACCAAATAGAAATTTACCCCCAGACAACTCAACATCAAGGACAACAGTGGAATCGTGGCCATTGTATTGTCGTTGAAATTGTGGAAACCACTGGTATATTCTTGAAAACGGATCTGAAATCCACAAAGCTCATTCAAGCATTTTTTTGCATGAACCGGTACACCTAAAAAAACAAAAAAAAAAGTTAGTTTAATCCTATTTAAAGAAAAATGATCACAACACATTCATTTGTACATTTTACAAATAAAACTCTGTTAAAATGTGATTATGTATTTTTACAAACTTGCCTTTATAGATTTTGTGAATTCCGAAAATCGTAGCTTTAGTAATTTCAAAGGAAGGACTGAGTTTTGAGTTGCAATGTGGACATACAACTTCACTAGGCACAAGAGGTACAGTGACTTGTTTCTCAACGCATCTCAGGTCATAATCTAGCTGAGCTGGGATTCCTTTGTTGCTATAAAAGTAGTTTGTCATAGAATCTACATAATCTTCATTTCCAGTACTCTTCACTGGTTCGACAGAATGGAATTCTGCGTCAAGATCTTCGTCATCAATAAGGTCTCGTCCGTCGTCGGCAGTCTGTGATAGATTTTGCATGACAAGAGGAGTTTCCTGAAAAAGCCACCAACCGCAAATTTGCATGTGCACACATCGTTTGCCTTTAAAACGGCATCTACAGTGCCAAGTGCCCATCTGTGAATTGAATAACACAAATGTGCGTCCTAATTTGCACCAGGTATCTACTTTTTCTCCCACGTACACTGAGAATAAATGATGATTTTGTGAATAACCACTTAGGTCATATGGAATCGGAAAAACTGCACATTCAATTTGCTGATTTTGGGACAACTGTAGCAAATTTTTACATTTTTCCATGGAATCTGTTGAAATGAGTTTTTCAGCGTGCATTGCATCCAAACTGTCTTCCCTCAGTAAATTAGGTTCACGGTACGATTCACAGTCTCTAGACAAGTGAATGCACATAGCACCTGGATTTTTAGATACCTCTAGTATTTTCATTAAGCTTTTACAAGCTTCATTTTCACATTTGGGAATCGTAGAACGGCCTTGCTTGACGTGAGTTGAATATAAAGCGCCTCCCGCTTTGTTCGAAGTAGGTGTGACATAAATTCCATTTTTGCTGTCGACGCAAATTTTGGGAATATAATCTTCATGGTTCTGCCTTCTGTGTTTCTGCAAGCTTTCTTTGGTCTGGTACTTTTTGGGGCATTTGTCACAGTCAAATAATGTCTGTGATTGTGACGAAGTCACAGAAGTACTGGCAGGGTCTGTCTGCTGCGTGGTCGCCTTTGAAACTGCTGGAGGAGTGCCTGCGTGCACGTCCATTTGAGCTCGCATATCTGAAAAAATATAAAATAATTCACTGTCAAATTAAATGCACAATGTAAATTAGGTACATACGTTTCCATTCAAATAACACTTAAAACTTTATTATTAACAATAACGTAATTAAGTATGTAATGGAATAATTTACCCTTTTTTTGGAAACTGTGGCTTTCAACATCTGTACAAAATGACAGAAGAATTATGTTAAACATAGGACAATATTTTTTCCAAACTGGAATTTATTATTTTTTGAAATAGATGTATTTGTAGACACAGGTCTCAACTACCAATCTTGAGAAGGAACAGGTTTATCGCATATAATTTCTTTCTAAAATTGTACATTTATGCACTTAATACCTGATTCATGTCAACTCCGTCAGACACACTAAAATCCCTTTTAATTGAATTTGATCATTTCAACAATAATATAAAGTCCTCAGTTATCTTCTAATGGCTTTCAGTAATCAAGTTAAGTTATACAAATCTTTTAATATTGTTTTGTTCCAATATCACACTATTATGAAATATCCAATTTCTCTAATCCGTCATTTCAACCTTTATTTTCAATATTATAACATTAAAACCATGTAAAAAAAAATGTATCATCATTACGTATCATTTCAGTTGGTGTTTCAATACATAAGCACACAAGAATTGACATCGAATTTACTATTTCTTTGGAAATTAACAAAAACACCAGGGGACGAGCATCTGACGGAGTTGACAAGTTTAAATTATTTAGGTTCTAGACCACCTAGGATGTTGAGTTTGGTGAATAATCACACATTTTCAAGAATGAGGAATACAGCTTTACTGCCACTCAAACCTAAATGGTTCAATAAAGACCCTCACCTTCAAATTAGTACTGAAAGTGAAACTTTTACATGAGTTGTAAATGACAACTACATGTAACATGGATACGGAACCTCACTAATACTTTGGATTACAAAATATTAATAACTCAATACTAACTAAACATAATTGTTTTTACGTGACTTAGTGTGATTTTATACATACATTTGTGCTTATTTAGAAGATGCTCCCTGATTGACTTATATCTCCTGAAAGACTTGAAATGGCAGCCGATTTCAGGGCAGTGATAATGGCACGATCTTCTTTTTGAGTGTCATTACAAAAGCACGCCAGTAGGACTAGATCTGTGAAGACAAAAAAGGAATGCCAAAGGCAGATTTACAATTCACACGCAGAATTGAGGATTTACAAATGGTATTTTAGGATAAACGCACACACAAAACGCACACACAAATCTATGTGTGTCTGTCTGTCTGTGTGTGTGTCTGTCTGTCACGCTGTAACACCACCTGCCCGCCACCAGAGGGCACAGCTGTATCACACACACACACACACACACACACACACACACACACACGCACACACACACACACACACACACACACACACACACACACACACACTAAAAAAAATCTTAACTAACTTTAATAATATTGTAATTTATGTGATCTGGTCCCAGCAAACCAGGCACAGATTTGATGTTTTTTTTGCATACAAAAGCACAGTAGCCTAATTAATATTTACTTACTGTCTTGTACATGTGTTGTCAACGAAACAGCGTTCTGTAAATGTCTTTGCCTCACGTGTTCAGCGGTCTGCTTATATTCCGGGGCGCCTTGACAGAAAATGCAGTCATCGTCAGAGTTCTGCAGATCATTGAGGTCAGCAACGTTAATACGTTGTCTTGCTGGATCTGAAAAACAGGTTTAACACAACAGATTAAAATAATATCTTCTGTATGCAGGGGCGGTTTTTACCGCTACGCAAACTACGCAGCTGCGTAGAGCCCCGACGGCTAGAGGCCCCGAGAGTTCTCCCTGAAAAATGTTTAATATCGCAGCACCGCCAGCCCGTTCCGTCGCAAATTGCGGGCGGTTAGGGGGGCCCCCCCAGGGGGGGCTACGACGGCCCATGGCGTCGCTTCCTCGGCGTCACTTCTTCATGATCCTCCCCCGTTAAGCGACGCCCGGTCGCGGCCGTCCGTCCCGTCGTGGGCTCCCCTGTTGGTCTTTGTCCCCCTATACTGCGCCTCAAACCCGGCCGTTTCAACGTGGAAATAATGTTGCAAAACAAAACAACAACAATCATACAACCTAGACTGTCAGGAAAGGAATAGGACCTTGGCGCAAAACGTCATATTTACCCTGCTCTTCAATAACAAAAGACAGACATGAATCCTCCATTAAACTCTAGGTGAGTAAATTAATTTAAAATGAAAGTTTTCAGTGACGTAAATTGCAGATCATTCTCCTGTCGAAAATGATTGGTTGGGTGTTAATACCAATTGAAATTACAACAAATGGGCTTCCTCTACCAATAAGGTGTTCAGTGAGTGTGTCATGCATATGTTCTCTGGTTGCATTTTCTGCTGCATCAACACTTTTTTTTCATTTGCGTTTGTAGCCTACTAGTTTAGTTGAATCATGAAACGACCAAAAAAAGATGAAATGTTCCGGGCTTCTTTACCCAAGCTAACAAATTATTTCAAGCCAGCAGAAGAACCCTTACCCAACCCAATTTTAGAGGAGAGAGAGAGCAAGAGGAAGTGTTGCACCAGGATGATAACAACAATAACAATGAGGTTGGTTCTGAGGCTGCTGCAACTACACTAGTCGAATGACTACAACACTGCACTGTCCATTGTCAAGTTCATACTCAATTATGATGCTTTTTTCAGTACATGCAGTATTTTAAATTAAATAAAACATTAACTTTTCAAGATTTCAATTCAGAAATAGCTAAAAATAATTCAGATTTCCAATTTAAAAAAGAGCAAAAATAGCACATCTACTATAGATCAAAATTTTGATCTCAAAGTGCACCAGATTGAAGCATTTTCATGGCAAATGTACAGATTTTTCTGGACCCCCCCCCGGCGTGGCAATGAGGGCCCCCGAAAAAATGTTTGCTTACAGCCCCCTGTTTGCTAAATCCGGCCCTGTCTGTATGCCAGGGTGAACGTGTATTTTTCAAATTTCAAAGATGGCGACTACGTATATTACAAATAGTAGCCCGGACTGTTAATATGCAAAATTAATTCGGACCCCGGGCGTTTAGGACCTATAGGCCGTTAATTGCCTATAGGCTGTTATTCATTTTTGCACCGGCCTGCACAAGTCCATTATTTCGTTACAGTATAAACATACAGTAACATACAGTAACATGTATTGCAACTATTGTCTGGAACTGGTATTACCGTAAAAAATAATGAAAAACAAACAAAGATACGCCTCCACTATTGTTATTGACTGTTAACTGTGATTGGACAACCTATTTAAGCATTACACTTGTTTACACCGCATGTTCAATTCATCAAAACATTTAGAGACGTACAAATAGACACTTCTATTAGTTAAAGAACAGCACAGGAATTCATCAGAAAGGAATAAAAAGGGAAAATTAACAGTTTATTTTCCCTTTTTATTCTTTTATGATGAATTCCTGTGCTGTTTTTGCCCTTGCTGCATAATTATATATCAAAAAAACTTACTTGAGATGGGAAGGTGGGCCTTAGACAACATTTCTGCGGTCCGCGGTCCGCCACGGCAGACTAAAACAAAATGTCGTCGTCACACAGTTTAATGCAAGGACACAAAGAAATAGCTCTTATAAAGCAATTGGATAGATGAAGCCACGCCCCCAGCCACGCCCCCAAAGGTGGAGCTCAAACACATCTACCGGTAACTTTAAACACTAATTAAAAAGAGTCGATATATTTTCAAATGATTAGAATAACTACAGTTCAGTCTTAAAAATAATACAATATGCTGTCACCTTTATAAATTCAATCCTATTAAAAGATAGAAAAAAATAAGAATTGGATTAAAAACGGGAAAAAGACAGAGGACATTGTGTTCCCTAAAATTCCCTAAAACGAAACAAAGCAGGAAATGAAATTAGATTAACACTCATCTTTTACTTTATCTAATAACAAACGGAAACATTTACAATTTACAATTTACAATTTACAATTTAGGCATTTAGCAGATGCTCTTAATCCAGAGCGATTTACACTTACTTCGTCTAAACTTTGAAAAATGCCAAACAGGACGTCACAACACATTGTTACATCAAAGACTGTATGTAAATTATTCAACTGAAAGAAACAATGGTTTTGTGATTAGTTTTTTGCCCTATAGTGAATTAAGGGAGAGAGGTGTTGGGGACGGGGGGACGGGGGGGGGGGACGGGCTGACACTTCACCAGCTGAGAAAAGCCTTCTGGTGACTTATTATTTTAATTTGTGAGGTCTGTTAAATGATGGATCATTTTTATTAGTTTAATACTTTAAAAAGATTACTGTTATTGTTACAGCATAGGCAAATTGACAGATCTATGGCCTTTATGCCTGTCTACAGATGTAGATTATCTGCTCTGCAAATTCAGTGTAATTGTTAAAATTGTCTTGTTTATTTTTATTAACAGATGCATCGTTCCATATTGACCACCAATGAGTCTGTACAGCTCAAACAATGTACAACCTGCTGTACACTGTACCACTGCTCATATTAAAACTGCAATCGCCTTTGAAGGTATGTATAAGCTTGTTTTTTATTTTTAGGATGTATGTCTGGATGTACTGTAGAGAGGAGGCATTTTCATTATCTTTCAAATTGACATTGGGACTTATTCAGACTGTTGGCCTTGGCCAGGGCAGGGTGTGTTATTCATGCACTCATTTCACACAGGTTCCATCTCTGCAACGCATGCAATTTGTGTGTTCAGTGAGTCAGTCTAGTGACTGCCACTGGTCTATGAAGGATGGATTTCCCCTTAAGTACATTTGAAATGTAAGAATGAGTTGGTGCTGTGTGTGTATATTATATACTGTATATTAATTTGTCATATTGTATGTCTCCCCTCCCTCTAGATCTGCGCATCATTAGATGCTGTCTTAACTGCAGATCAGACACATCTCAGGCACACTATCATTGTCCCTGCGGTGTCAGTCTGCCAGCCCTGCGATGCACAGTGGTCAGTCTGCCAGCCCCGCGATGCACAGTGTTCAGGCGCCCAGCCCTTCTGAGCCCTGTACCCATTCCAGATGCCCGTACTGCTCTGCTTGGCTGCAGAGTGCATCCAAGCAAATGTACACAATGTTAAGGATGTTTACTTTGTAAAATGCTTTATCTGGGCTGAATTTGTTCTTTTGCCCACCTCTGGTGTATTATCAAACATTTGCAATGCGACTGTGTGGTAAACCCTTAATATAAGCATAGATAACGTGGTTGTAATTGATACACATTCATTTGATTACAAAGTTGTATTCTTTAAGCAATAAAGAAAAGGATAAAAGGTTTTAACTATGTTGTGGCTATATTGTTGTTTCCAAACACATGCAGTGTTGCAGGCTTTCTGCTTGTTTTATTGAATTGCCACTTCTCCCAGGTCCATGTACTGCTCTGGAAGTCCATGTTGGTACCTCCCAGGTGGGTGGATGCTGCTATGACACGTGTAATATGATACCATGAACTATGAAAAGTGTAATAGTATAGTGTAGTGTAACGGTGTAGTAAGTGTTTATGAAGATGTAGAAACCATTTAGACGTTACTTTGAATCACAAAATATGTATTGTATACAGAGTTTCCATAATTGTGCCCAGTTGCCCACAGATTAAAGCACTGTCACACTATTCATTGGTTTATACAAGTGTTATAGTCTGACATCCAGGAGTGATCAAATGTGATAGCAGTTGCCAGTTTCAGAAGAGAAGCAGAGTGAGTATACATACTGTTTTGGGGTAATAGTCTGAATATGCAAAACCACAATACCACAGTGTCGTAGGGTTAGTGGGTTATAGCCGGGTTTTAATAGGTAACAATTATTGAAAAGAAAAAAAAGTTATAATATACTGTACCACCATGTACCATAGATGGATGGACATGACCAACATAATACACCAACAGACAGCCGGAATTGTCCTGGTCCCCATAGGCCTACTGAGTTTAGGAGGACGTAGAAACCAATTTTGACATGACCCCTGAAGAGCAGTTAAACATCTAAGTTAACCATCTAACCTCCCCGAAAAGGCCTGTCTGTCCTGAACTCTTCCATATTTATACATTATGGATAATTAGTATGGACTTATTTGGCTCAACTGCTGTCATACCTCACATGGTAGTGATATTGTTGGAGCGCAGAGTGAAGGTGACTGCATATCTTTTACACCTACTGCAGCAAGTGTAGGCTATATGTTACTACTCCTTAGTCCTTACTAAGTTACTACTATGACCAAACAACCTATTTATTATCCATCCAGATTGTTGAATTACTGTGGAACAAACTATTGAAAAGACTTTATTGATAGTGCCTCGTAAGAAACCAGGTGGGACCACAAAAGGGTTGCTCAACCTTATGCCTGGAGTGCTCTCCAGTGAATGTCCAGCAGTCTGTGATTAGGCTCTCTATATATTATAAAAGTCACTACAATATATATATATAGATTGATTAACATGCAGTTTGCAGAATTACAGTACATTTCAAGTACAACTCAATACAAAGACTGTTAAGTGTGAGTGGACGACCCAATTAAGCCTTACACTTGTTTACAACAGGGTCCACATTGTTCAATTCATCAAAACATTTAGAGACGTACAAATAGACACTTCTATGTAGTTAAAGAACAGAACAGGAATTCATCATATAGGAAGCGAAAAGGGAAAAATATATATATACAGTGAGGGGAACAGGGGGATAAAATAAAACGAAAGACAGAGTGTAGGGCGCCTGCACACAACACCATGCGTTGATGCCATGTGTGCATATGTGCAGGCACCCAACACCACGTCCATACAAAAACATTGTACAATCCAGATAAAAATTCAGCTTTTACAGAGGCCAGTTTCGAATTAAAGCCATCCGTAGGTGCCCTTTGAGAGCAGTTTTGAAGGAGACAAGGGATTCACGTGTGTGTGTGTGTGTGTGTGTGTGTGTGTGTGTGCGCGTGTGCGTGTGTGCGTGTGTGTGTGCGTGTGTGCGTGTGTGTGTGTGTGTGTGTGTGTGTGTGTGTGTGTGTGTGTTTGTTTGTTACATCAAAGACTGTATGTCCATTATTCAACAGAAATAAACAATGGTGGTGTGATTAAAAGTTTGTCCTTGAGTGATTTAAGGGACAGAGGTGTTGGGGGGGGGGGGACGTCTGACGTCTGACGTCTAACAAAAGCCTTCAAAAACAAAACATATGTTAATATAAGCCATTTCAAACACTGTATGTAAAATAAGGTGTGTGTGTGTGTGTGTGTGTGTGTGTGTGTGTGGGCGTGGGCGTGGGCGTGACTTGTGAAATGACGCAGCTAGGCTGACCAGATGTCCCTCTTTGCGTGGGACAGTCCCTCATTTCGCAGATTAGTGTAGATTAGGGGTCCAGGAAGCTATGCCTGGGAATATCTCACCCCAGAGATCTCACGCAGAGAGACCCATTGTCTTTATAAATCACTCAAGGAAACACATTGTCTATATGAGTATCTTAATCACTCACTGTCGGTTGAGTTTATTTCAGGTACAGAATTTACATACAAGTCTTAGAAATGGCTTGTGTAAACAAAGCATTTGTTTCTGATGCTGACAGCCCTCCAGGTTGGAGTCAGGGCCATTTGCACCAAGAAAGATTAAGCCTTAATCTGGTTTAAATCAAGGTTTATCTATTAATCCAGTTGCACCAAACTTTAAACCTAGTTTTCACTAATCCGGTTTAGTTTTAAACCATCCTTTTAATCTTGGTTTTAATTTTCACAGTAAACCTGGATTAATGTCAATCCTGTTGCACCACTACTTTAAACTTTGATTTAAGTATCAATAAGGGATTAATTCTAAACCAGCAGGAGAGGAGGTTTAATTGAAAACAACATGGCAGCATGGATATATACCTCTACATGTTTGTTGTTGTTTGGGAAACTATCGGAGGAAGTGGTGGTGTGTGTGATCGACGGAACAGATCTATAAACCTAACACGCACCACGGAGTGACCATACGTCTGTTGTTTTTTTTAGCGAGCGAGACGACTTTTATTATTATATATATTTTTGCTGCAGGCACTATAATTTAAACATTCTCAAATATGAATGAAATAGTAATGCTAATGATGCTCACGACTGCTGCTGTTTATTTACAGCGCAAAACCAAGATGGCGGACACACAACAAAGTTTAATCCATGAATTAATCACAGTTTAAAGTTTTAATCACAGTTTAATGGATTTTAATCACAGTTTAATGGATTTTAATCACAGGTTAAGGATTTAATCACAGATCTGTTGAGCAATGCTTAAAATTAAGTGGTGCAACACAACTCGAATTAAAATTAATCCTTGATCAACAAATCCCTGATTAACACTAAACTAAACTTTATTTAATCTTTCTTGGTGCAAACGGCCCTCAGTGTCTTATCTTAAAAGTAATGTAGTCTCAAAACTGCAGTCAAAAAATATATTTATGCTCAATTTGTTAGACCTATTTATACCTTATATCTTTTTCATTACTTAGTTTAATATTCCGTTTGTTTAAGACTGAACTCTAAAGTTAGTTGAATGTATGACATTACAGAGCTATTCTTATCATTTGTAAATATATAACCTATTTTGAATTAGTCTTTAAAGTAAGATTCGGTTAACTTGTGTTTTATCCTTTAATTGGTAAAGTTTATTATGAGTCAGTAACAGTTCAAATGTATTTCTTTGACATTAGCTGGCCACATGAGCAACATGCATTATGTCCCGCCTACTCTCACAGGCCATCCTGTGACGGCAACAGGTTTGATTGGCTCCCATAGAGAGGAGGCAGCCTGTTTGAAATCTGAGGCGGGACTTCTGAAGTCAATATAATGTAATGTTGTAAGCTACTTAAATAAATTGTGCTCACACTGTGTAAGTGAAATTCGAAGTGACTTTAAGCTGTGTGACTCCTGGGGCCTTTTTTTCCCTGTTTTGCAAACTGAGGGTACTTTGGTCAAATAAAGCTTTGATAACTAGAAAACCGACTGAAACCTCCGCCTGGAATTCCTTCAGAGAAACACCATCGATTGATACCCACTCTGCACAGAGAACTTCACCGAAAATATACGTCATCTTTTTACAACCTGGTTTCCAACACTAAAAGGTACGTTTTGACAATCTATAAGTTTTTATCCTGTTTTGGAATTGTAAGAAATTGTCTGTATACTCTTTAGTCTTATAGACAGCACTAGAATTGCATTGTATATAGTCATAGCACGCCATATGTATAGTTTATACGTATAAGTTTCATTATATAGATATTCCACTTTTTAACACTAAATAAGTGTTCCCGGCTCCCGTTAGAGCCTTAGAATTTTAAAGTCCTTTTATTTACTACTTTCTATACAGAGGAAGAGAGATATTACCTTGTTGTTAACTATACGGACAGAATTATAACACATAGCAAGAAAGCATAAGGATTATTCCGGAGAGTAGATAACAGTAGTTATAACCGCGATTAGCTGTATTTTCACAATTTTAATCGCAATACTTTCTGCTATGACAATCACAGACACAGCCAATCACTGCCACAGACTCCAAAAAGAAGCGAGGTCCATTCCACAGGGGGATTTCTTTGGGTCATCAGAACCTCTCGTACAGGTAAAAAGAATACTCGGCACATTCATATATATAAATATATATTTATATATAGCATTTTCTGTACTGTTGCGAGGCCCTGTGCCAGTGGTGGAAAATAACGAAGTATAATTACTTCGTTACTGTACTTAAGTACATGTTTTGAGAATTTGTACTTTAATTTACTATTTTCTGTATTTTTACTTTTATTTCGTTACATTTACAAGTAAAAAATCATACTTTTAATCCGCTACATTAAAATGGGACACCTTTCGTTACTCGCTACACATTTCCGCACGAAATATGCGCAATCTCCGCATTTTCCGCATAAAGTTTATAAAGTTTTAGAAGCGTGGTGGTGAGGCGCCCGTCTGTCTCTCTCTCTCTCTCTCTCTCTCTCTCTCTCTCTCGGTCTCTCGCTCTCTCGCTCTCTCTCTCTCTCTCTCTCTCTGGTGCGGTGAATAGATAACAGCGAGCCGCGCGTTAATTGTGTGCGTGTGTGTGTGTGTGTGTGTGTGTGTGTGTGTGTGTCTGACTCGCGCTGCATCTGCTGGTTATTTTCTACACTAGGCTACACATCTTAACGTCAGGAACGTTACACGACTCACCCATCCGTGATTGCAATAATAATCACTGTAGGCGTAGTCTTACCGTGCATTGTAAACGTCTGTCGAACGGGATGGTCGTTAAAGTTTTTAAACTTTATCCCCCAATGCATATGTGAATAGGCATATAGCCTGCACTTACTGTAGGCTTTTTTTTTTACTTTAGCTCTTTCTACTGAAATCATCGATTATTTTTATGGAGAAATCATTTAACATGCATCTGAATGGGAGACAGTTTGCCCTCGCAGAGTGGAGTGGGTGGGGCTTAAGGGCTAATTATAATGCGTGAATTCATGCAATTATAATGTATGTTTTGCAAATTACAATGGCTCTCCCCATTCTCCCCTAACTGACTGGACCCCCATCTGAAATATATTTTTGTGAGCTTGCTTGCACCCTGAGGGTGCGTAAACACAAACATTGTCCTAACACAAACATTATGCCATTGATAATGAATGGCCAGTTTATAGTGTCTATTCCAACACAAACATTAAATGCCATTGATAATGAATGGCCAGTTTCGAGATGAGTGTTGAAATAAAGCCACTTTTGGACTTAATTTCTTTGTAGGCATTTTGAAAAGCATGTTAAAAATAAACACTTTTTACTTTGTAATTTTTACTTTTATACTTAAGTACATTTTACACCGGGTACCTTTTGTACTTAAGTACATTTAATTTGAGGTACTTTTATACTTTTACTTAAGTAACTTTCTTCATGGGTACTTTGTACTTTTACTTAAGTAATTTTCAAGTAGAGAATCAGTACTTCTACTTAAGTAAAATATTTTTGTACTTTTTCCACCACTGCCCTGTGCGAAAGCCCCATTTCTTAATTCTTCATTTTTATGCAAAAATAAACATCTGTGTTAAAATACAATCCCATCAACTTTTAACGGCATATTCAAGTAATACCCCACTATTGCCACCAGATGGCGGAAACGCACCATTATGCTGAAAATCTCTATAGTGTGTAAACTGATATTAATGTAAAATTATGTAATAATAACTACTTTTTTCTATTTACACAGACTGAAATGGCAATCTGTTTCGTGCTGACGCTGATGTGTGGATTTTGGATAATCGTTGAGCCAGTGGAATCCAGTGTCTATTTTGAAGAAGGCCCAGATGCTGGTATAATATTACGTGAATATCCAGGACTTTTAATAACTGATTGCGATATGATTTCTAAAAGGGTATATGTCAAATTTTCACCAGAAGTATTATTCAATAGTCACGTCAAAAGTATTAATTTGAAGCCATGGCAAATGAGTAACCAAGCTTATAATTCAATCCAATTTCAATTGAAGCACGCTAGTGCAGAAATTGAATTTACGTTGAAGCAGCTTGAAAAATTCACATTTACATTCGGACATCTTCATGGTTTAACAAACTTTAAACACACTAATTCAACTGATGTACACATTAGACCTAAGAGATTTTTGTCAATACTGCTAGGCGCTGCAGCAGCATTAGGAACGATATTTAACATTGGCTATCATGCCTTCACGGTAAATGAGTTAAGTTCTCATGTGGACAAAATCCAAGCAGAATTGCCCGTAATTCGTAAAAACTTAATTCTGCAGTCAAATAAAGTTCAAATAATTTCCAAAACTCTTATTGACACTGTCGCAATAGTCAACACGCAAACAGATGTTATTAATAAAACTCTTAAGGAATTGGACCTTCTGAAACATCTAGTAAACAAAGATTTTGCTCGTGTACAGGTTATGTCATTAATATTGGGAGATTTTATAAAGGAAGTTACTAACACTATGGAAACCTTAGTAATGAATAGAATTCCACCTTATATAACATCTCTTGCCGTGGTGAAAGACATTCTCTCAAAACACACAGGTAAAGAAATTTCTGACATGCAAGCACATTTAAGTTTTTCATTAGGGCATGCATTAACGTTACACGTGGACACAGAAAAATTAGAAATAGCGTTCCTTTTGCTATTACCTGTTATAAAGGATGAAAGCGTTTATCGTTTGAAATCTGTTGAAAATGTAGGTTTTTGGCACAAAGACATGTTGTTTAATGTAGACACACCCCCATTCGTAGCAATTCATGACACAAACCCAGAGTTATTGTTGTATCCTAATTTAAATATGTGTGTTTTAACAAGAGATGTTAACTACATATGCAAATCTAAACCATTCATCAGAGATCAAACTGCTGGAATTTGTGGCATTACGAAAATGAATATTAATTCCCATTGCACAGCGACTGCACAGCGCAGAGCTAAAGTAAAAAAAACTACAGCTGTCATTATAAATGATTTGTGGTTAATTAACACACCGGTAATTACAGGTACCGTTTCATATCAGATGCATAACACGAGAACAACAATCAATTTGCCAAATCAGACATTTATGGCGAGAATTGACGGCGATTCCACTTTCCAAATAGACGACGTGACATTATACCCTCTTCCTATCGAACCTTACAAACTACAAGTTGAAATGTCAAAATTTTTTGAAAAGCACGAATTGATTGTGGATTTGAACACAGAAACACACATTTCTATGAAAAACACAAGGGTTGACTTGAAAGCTTTGGACAATGTTATGATAACCACGCCTTTTCTAGACAACGAAGATGTTACACTAACCACTAGGTGTAATGATTGGTCATTTTTACATTGTGTAATCGTGTTTTTGGTGAGTTTGCTTTACCTGATTGTATTGTGTTCTATGAGTGTACTCTTTTCACTGTACAGAATGACAAAAAAGTTAACGGGCGCATCGGACGTTGTGATTTTTCAGGGAGGCCGCGAACTCGTGACAGGGAGTCCTAAAAACTGATGAAATGTTTTGAACTAATGTGGATCCTTTTTTTAAACATTCTTTTTTTCAAATATGACAAGATGTTTGACTTGTGCTGTGTGCTTCATTATGTAAAATGGGTTTGAAATAAAATGTAATGGGACATGTTTTGAATTACATTGCGTTCAAGAAATAGTCATTGTCTTAATATTATTATGTGATTTGGTATGAATTGATTCGCCAATTTAGTTGCTAATGAATGTATGAAATACTTTTTGCATAATTGTAATGTTTTAAATAATGAAATAAAAATTTAAAAAAAACATGAGAAAAAAGTTAATTTTAATCAGGCCTCTAGCATGCATGCATTCATTGTCTTAAAACATGATATACTAAGTGTTTTTCATAATACGACTCTTATTTAAAGACAAGTGTTAAAAATGAAAACAAAAATCATGGGGTTCACCGCAAAAAACACTAAACGGATCTTCGCTCTTCGCGCATGCGCACATGTACAGTACCCTGTTGAATGCATATTACATACACTTGAATATAAACACACATTGTTGAGATAACGTTGTTAATTTCTGTCTAACATCAATGGTAACTACAGATGCTAAGTGCTAACATTGATAACAGCTAAAGTGCATAAAATTGCCGTTGCAAAGAGTCGTTTCTGACCTTACATCATAACGGAAGTGACATTGAGTGTACTGGCGAGGTTTTACCACAGTGGGTGAATCGTATTTATTATTATTATTATTATTTTATCTCTTTTCCTACTTGGATTCATAGCCACTGGCACTGCCTGGATTTGTCCATCTGTACGTGCATGCATAGATTGATTGTTCAGTAGGGACAGTAGACCCTGGGGGTCCCGGGGGGGTCCCCGAACCTTGAGACCAAGGATGCCCCCGGGGGGGAGAGACGATTCAAATGAGACCACCCCCATCCAAAACGGTAGAGAAATGACAGAGTTACTATTTGGGGGTCCCTGGGGGTCCCCGGGGGGTCCCCGAACCTTGAGACCCCCAAAGACGCCCCCGGGAACGCGACACGATTCAAATGAGACCACCCCCATCCAAAACGGTAGAGAAATGACAGAGTTACTATTTGGGGGTCCCTGGGGGTCCCCGGGGGGTCCCCGAACCTTGAGACCCCCAAAGACGCCCCCGGGAACGCGACACGATTCAAATGAGACCACCCCCATCCAAAACGGTAGAGAAATGACAGAGTTACTATTTGGGGGTCCCTGGGGGTCCCCGGGGGGTCCCCGAACCTTGAGACCCCCAAAGACGCCCCCGGGAACGCGACACGATTCAAATGAGACCACCCCCATCCAAAACGGTAGAGAAATGACAGAGTTACTATTTGGGGGTCCCTGGGGGTCCCCGGGGGGTCCCCGAACCTTGAGACCCCCAAAGACGCCCCCGGGAACGCGACACGATTCAAATGAGACCACCCCCATCCAAAACGGTAGAGAAATGACAGAGTTACCATTTGGGGGTCACTGGGGGTCCCTGGCCCACCCCCAAAAATTAATAAATAAATAAAATTAACTTAAAAAAAAATAAAAAATAAAATCCGGCCGGCCGACCCTTAAAACGACCGGCCGGCCCTTTTAAGGACCGGCCGGCCCTTTTAAGGACCGGCCGGCCCTTTTAAGGACCGGCCGGCCCTTTTATGACCGGCCGGCACTTTTAAGACCGGCCGGCCCTTTTAAGGACCGGCCGGCCCTTTTATGACCGGCCGGCACTTTTAAGACCGGCCGGCCCTTTTAAGGACCGGCCGGCCCTTTTATGACCGGCCGGCACTTTTAAGACCGGCCGGCCCTTTTAAGGACCGGCCGGCCCTTTTATGACCGGCCGGCACTTTTAAGACCGGCCGGCCCTTTTAAGGACCGGCCGGCCCTTTTATGACCGGCCGGCACTTTTAAGACCGGCCGGCCCTTTTAAGGACCGGCCGGCCCTTTTATGACCGGCCGGCACTTTTAAGACCGGCCGGCCCTTTTAAGGACCGGCCGGCACTTTTACCGGCCGGCCGGCACTTTTAAGACCGGCCGGCCCTTTTAAGGACCGGCCGGCACTTTTACCGGCCGGCCGGCACTTTTAAGACCGGCCGGCCCTGTTTACCGGCCGGCCGGCACTTTTAAGACCGGCCGGCCCTGTTTACCGGCCGGCCTGCCGGGCCGGTAAAATGGATTCTGCCCTTGCTGCAAATCAATGTGTATTTACTTGGGGATCACCAGTGTGTGATTTTGGTCAGACGTAAGTCCGGAGTGTCTTAGCTGATAATGTGTATTTAACATTGGATAGCAGAGTTTAGTTTGTAAATCATGTAGGTTATTACGTATCAAAAAGTGCTCTTGTAAAATGGAGCTGAAAGCGGCATATGTATTGTTTAATGTCAGTTAACTGTACTAATCATTTTTCCATTATTCATATACGTATGGATGTCTGAAAACCATGTTGGGGGAATTCTGTGCTGTAAGGCTGTTATTTTTGGTTTCTTGAATGTATTGTCTAAGCTAAGGGTCAAGGGGGGTGTATGTATTGTCTAAGCTAAGGGTCAAGGGGGGTGTAAGATAATTATGGTTCCATATTTTTAGATGATCATCTTAAGTGATGATCAAGGGGGGATATGAAGAATATAGATTCCATAATTATACAGTGTTGCAAGGCCTTTGTGTCAATTGTGTAAATTTACATACAGTAGACCTTTTGGTGAACAGCTGCTACAGAGGGGTGTCGGTCTCCTCAGGAGTAGCTAGGAGCCTAATTCCGGTGTATGACAAAAGGGGTATGTTGACCTGAGTTGATCAAAGGACCTTGCTACTAATTATATGCACCATGTCGACCCCCTTGACCAATGAAGAATGTTTAAAAGGTGGCCTACGATGCTATCACTTTAGTCAGTCGGGGCGTGAGCCTTGTGGGAGACGTTAGCCATGCACTCTGCATGGCTGGCGTGAGTCTATTGCTGTTGCTGTATGCTGTACTCCGTTTGAATAAACACCATGGAACTTCAGTTCGTTTGCTGTGTGCACATTTCTCCTCTGTATGGTATATTATATACATCACTATATACAATGCAATTCTAGTGCTGTCTACATAACATGCTATAAGTCTGTTTCAAATGCTATCTAAGTCTACATAAATGCTATCTAAGGGGGTAGGGTAAGTGCTATGGGCCATGGGGTTAGGTTTAGGTATAGTTTTACTGAGGTTAAGGTTAGGGTTAGGTGTAGCCCTAGGCATGTAACGATACACTCAACTCACGATACGATTCGTATCACGATATGAGGTTCACGATACGATTTTTCACGATATTTTAAACAAATTATTTTCCAGACAAAAATGGCAGAAGAACATTTATTTTAATTTCTCTTAAACAAATCCAGTACTTTCTTTTGCAATACGGTTTGTTCTCAATACTGTAGCAACTACCAAATGACAGGAAACTTTTAATTTCTCTTCCACAAATCTCAAATCTTTTTTTTAAACAATACTCACTCTAGTCTCTTACTCTCTTTTCAATAATGTAGGCTTTAGGGCCTAAAGCCTAATTATGGATATTAACAACACGACTAGCCTATTAATACCTTTTATATTTCATATTGTGAGCTTGTAGAACTGTTGAGTGTTGCCACGTCTAGTCATTATAAACTACTTTGGACTTGTTTATCTGTACATTTCTTAGAATATTAGTGGTCCATGACATGAAAATGTTTGAGAACCACTGCTCTAAAACAACATTGGACAATGATGTTTGACAGTCAGCAATATTGTTGCTTATTCTAGATTTATTTTCTGACTTTTTCGGATTTTCTGACTTGATATGGCCTGTTAACATTTTCATAGACCTGGTTGCTTGTTTCCCTCAATGTGGCAACCCTGCGTTGTTGACTGTGTTGTGGTTCCATATGATAGCTTAGCACACAACAGCTAGGAGAATGCCTGCCGTCACGTTTAGCAGTATTTTGCGCAATTTATGTCCCCGAATTTATGGATATGGAGCTCCATCGCTGCCTCTTTCTTTAGTAGAAATATAAATTTAACGTGTTGCTGACCGTTTACCGTCGCGCGCGCGCGCACGCACACACACACACACACACACACACACACACACACACACACACACACACACACACACACACACACACCGCCTCCTGGCCATGACTGAGTCACTTTTCCCCCTCTTTTCCTCCTCTTTTATCTTGCTCTCTCTCTGTGTGCTGCCGCCCGTCTGCACTCCACATTAGCCTGTTCTTGTCTTTCTTTCCCTGCGGTTCTTCTATCATGGACGCTGAACAAGAATGGGAGTTTAACGCTATTGCACCCTCTGCTGTTTGGATCGCGATATATGCATTTAATAAATCGATACATAGCGTCAACATTTTATATCGATATATATCGATCTACGATATATCGTTACATGCCTATGTAGCCCTAACCCTAACCTTAACCTCAGTAAAACTATGGTATATAGTTTTACTGAGGTTAAGGTTAGGGTTAGGTTTAGGTGTAGGCTGTCAATCACAGCGACTGGCCAGTCACAGCGCACCATTTACTCAAACCCGCAGATGAAACCATATTCGCTTCATTATGACCTAGAAGGGCATGCAGGGGCAGAGCAGGGGCGATAGAAGGTATTTATACCAGGGTGGGATGGAAATCATGGCTGAGCGCAGCGAGGCCGTGCGAAAGAGTTCGGGTCTTATTCGGGTATAATTGACCTAATAATGACTTATTTAGGACCTAGTTAACCGAGTTAATCATAACAACAGTATGTGACTCTTATTGTGTTGTTGTTGTTTGGGTTAGATTTCTTTAAACCTGGTGCAGGTGAAAGTAAAACTCTTCACATTCACAACTTCACAAAAATTCACAACTCTTACAAGGAAGCATGGCTTTAAAGGCGCAGTGAAATGAAAAATAAGTTTTTCACACTTTTAGACCATATCCGTGGTCATCATATGGGCATACCTAACAATGGATGCCAAAAAAATGGGAAAATTCTCATTTCTGTGTGTTTTTATATCAAAGGTCCATAAAAACGATTGTATTATTTATTTATTAAAACGAAAACGTGCTGCGTGATGACGTGTAGAGGTACACATCGATAAAAGCCAATAAAAATGAAGCTCACATGTTTAATTCCCCATGTCTGCGCATCCATGCAACACAGCTGCTTCTGATTACAGATTACTCCGTTTTTATTTCCATTCAAGATAACGTTCAGACAGTGTATTACTCGGTTTCAACTTAATCATCACGCTAAAATATGTTTCTGAAAACATTATAGGGTAGAAATAAGCCACATAACAGTAAACTGGTTGTGCTGGGCGACCGTCTGATTTATAAACAAACAACACCACGCTGTTGCTGTTGGCAGAGGATGGGGAGGGCACTGAGCAAACAGGTGGAGATGAAGGGGGAAAATAAAATAACCAGCAGGAAAACAGTGGAGGTGAAGGAGAAGTGGTTAATGCTGAACCTGTGGATGTAGTCTGGGTCACTTTCCCAAACATATGAACTCCGAAGGCAAATCGTGTTAATTTATGGCATACATGTTTTCTAGGGGTGTATATGATTGGGTGTGTCTGGACACCTAATTTGCATATGTCCAATATCGAGGCAATATAAAAATACCTTGTTGTACCTTAACATTTCACACTATATTGGCAAACTTGTGTATTTGTATGTTTTTTCTCATACTCGTTCTTATACTGTATGTTGTCGTCTAGACCCTCATTATGTGCATGCATAAAGTGAGTGGCAAAGTGAGTTTAACGTTGTTTAATGCAATCAGATTTCTGTTTGGAGGTATGAGCTCAGTAGGCGTTCCCGCATAACTTCCGGGTATGATGATGATGTCACACGCATACCCTCTATGACTATGTCATGGCTTTGATCCTGGGCACCTCCGACTCTGATAAGAAGTAAGTAGTACAAGTAAGTAGGTCAAAGTGCCTACTTACTTGTACTACTTACTGTTATGGAGTCCATAGGGGGATGGGATTAGCCACTGCAACCACATGGATGTGCTAAAGAAAGATGTTGATGTAGAAAACACAACTGGCTAGAATCGCTAGATGTACTGTATGGGGAATCGAGATAGCTGAAGACGCAGATGAAGGAGTCGCTGGACATCAGAGTTGATCTGCACAGGCTCCAAGGTGAGGGCAACTATACTGTAGGTTGCCTGTCAGATCCAGTGTTGCCTCCAAAACTGCCTATTCACAGCCTGTTGGAACATGGAAGAGAGGCAAAGCCAGTGACTTTTGGAGACCAGGAGCATTGCAGATATCATGAACAGGAATGTCCCAGTAGTTATTTCCGCAGCCAAAGCCAATCCAGATGTGTGATGCTTAATGTCTCAAATAAGTGGATTGCAAGAACTACAATTGATAGACAAATGCCTTTATGGCCATTGGCCCCAGCATGGGCCAGGTACAGAACAATTTTTGTGTCCTTTTCAGGATGGTTTCAAAGCTGTAGTGCAGATAAATTTAATCCAGGTTAGTTTGATTTGTCTTGTTACAAAGCAGCAGTTAACCCTACATGTCTGTATCAAAACTACTTACTTACTTATGTTATTGTTTCAATATCTGAAAATTGCATACTGTAGGTTGTTTGTTTTGAGTTTAACTCAATCTGGGCGAAAATGTACAATAGATTTAGGTGAATAGTGACCGTATTGGTAATAAGCAAATTAAAGTGCTCTAGTCTAGATAGATTGAATCATCATAATACACCAAGTTTACCAAGAGTGTTATAGATTTAGGTATAACAAATCTTCCTATAACTGCCATCTCGGAAATATACAAATTATAGGCGTCCACCCAATCATAAAGAAAAGTATTTCAACATGTATCTAATTGTCTAAAAATGTGAAATACACAAGTTTGCATATGTTGATCATCTGGTTTAAACATTACAGCCCACACCGTTTATATGTGGTGGCCATATTGAATTTGGCTGCTGTGGCGACCCGAAGGTCGCTGACTTGGGTGCCCTAACTAAATCATTAGAGCATGCCCTGGGCTACATCCAGGCCTGGATTGGCCACAGGACATACCAGGCATGTGCCCGGTGGGCTGACCCTCTGGTGGGCCGGTCTGGGCCAAATGTTAAATTAGTTGTCTGTTGGTTGTGTATCATTTATGTTGTATACTGTTAAATGTGGAGGTGTTAAGGGCTTGTATTTCAAGTATTTATATGGGCCTCGACCCCTGAAAAGTCAGTAGAGTATCTGCGCGCTGGTTGTGGTGGGCCAGTCTGGGCCAAATTCCGCGAAAATGTCCTGGCCAAATTTTTGTCTTAGTCCAACCATGGCTACATATGGGGAAACTTTGGTGATTAGACTGATGTTATCTCCTTAAAGGATCGGTTCGCCACTATTATATGGCCTTTGTCATGCTTTAGTATCATATCCGTTCATGAAAACAATAAAAATATTTACATTTGGCGAAACCGCTGCGGAGAACGAGTCATACATTGAGCCGAGGCACGGTTATATCATTGCCTACACTACCCACAGTGCATTGCGCGACATCCGCTCCTGCGAAGCCAAAAAGCGCGCCGCCAGAGACCGCGCTTTGTTGCGTGTAGGAGTTTGATGAACCGAGACCGAGAGCGAATTTTGAAGCAGTTGTTGTGAACGTGTGATAGTCAGAAAGTAAGTCAGTTTTACCTCATATTTAGATTTATTAGTAGTAGCAGTAGCAGTAGTAGTAGCAGTATTAGTAGTAATAGTATTATTAGTAGTCGTTTTTGTATTTATAGTAGTATTCGTAGTAGAGGAGACGGAGTAGTAGTAATAGTAGGAGTCTAGAAGACGGAGTGGTAGGAAACAGTAGTAGTAATACTAGTAGTAGTATTATTAGGAGTCTAGGAGAAGGAGTAGTAGTAGTAGTAGAAGGAGTCTAGGAGAAGGAGTAGTAGTAAAAGTAGTAGTAGTAGTAGAAGGAGTCTAGGAGAAGGAGTAGTAGTAAAAGTAGTAGTAGTAGTAGAAGGAGTCTAGGAGAAGGAGTAGTAGTAAAAGTAGTAGTAGTAGTAGAAGGAGTCTAGGAGAAGGAGTAGTAGTAAAAGTAGTAGTAGTAGAAGGAGTCTAGGAGAAGGAGTAGTAGTAAAAGTAGTAGTAGTAGTAGAAGGAGTCTAGGAGAAGGAGTAGTAGTAAAAGTAGTAGTAGTAGTAGAAGGAGTCTAGGAGAAGGAGTAGTAGTAAAAGTAGTAGTAGTAGAAGGAGTCTAGGAGAAGGAGTAGTAGTAAAAGTAGTAGTAGTAGTAGAAGGAGTCTAGGAGTAGTAGTAGTCGTCTAGGCTAGTAGCTAGCAGTAGCATAGCTCGGACTTGGTTGTCAACATGCCTTCGTATTGTGTTGTGCCTGGGTGTGATGACGCCAGAAAGATGAAGAAGTTCCTGGACCCCTCGTATCACCGTTTCCCTAAATCGGATCGGCGGGAGCTTTGTACTCAGTGGCTGAGAGCTATTAAAAACCCCCGGTACGACGAGAACACTGATCCAGGAATTCTTCGTCCTCTTCGCGTGTGTGGTCAACATTTCACCCCGGACGACTTCACCCGCAATGTCATGGCAGAGTTGATGGACAAGGGAAAGCGTAGGAAACCACAGACATTGCTGAAGGACGACGCTGTTCCCTCTGTATTTCCCCAGCCTGGGGCATCAACATCCCTGCTCTTCGTCAAGAGAAGCACAACAGAGGTATGATTGCCATACTAAGATGTGTATTAGTAATGTAAAAGCAAAGGCTGGCCACTTGACTCATGTAATGTAACACTGGTTGTTCTGTGATTTTAACACTGTCATGTACAGGTACCCTACAAACACTTGTGAAATAACAGTGAATACTATAGTGTATGAATTGATTCTTATACATTCTCTCTTGGGTTAACTTATAGCTGGTAAAATAATAGTGATTCAACTCTTCTTTATTTTGGTAGGGCCTCCAGGGGTCCATGGAGAGACCCTGTACTTCAACTGCTGACCTGGCCAAAAGAAGCAGGAAAGAGGTATGGTTGGAGTTAAAATGCTGTATAATGTGTGTGTGTGTGTGTGTGTGTGTGTGTATATATATATATATATATATATATATGTGTGTGTGTGTGGAATATACAAGCAAAATAGCCACTTGACTCGTATAGCACTGATTAACACGTGTTGTCAACCTCTTTTCTGTAGAGTCGCCCACCTACAGAGGCTTTACATGAAGAGGTCCTCTTTAGTGAGGTAAGAAAGTCACTGTTTATTAGTTTTTTGAGACCCACTGCCTGAGGATGTGTAGAATGAACCAGGTAACAGACACTGGCAAATGGCGATTGCAAAACCTATGGGTACATATGGTTATTATTGTGATATCTGTAAATTAATTTGACCTACCGAGAGTCTCTGATGCTGACTGTGAGAATGAGATTTGAGAATGCTAATACATTTTTTATTGTTTAGTTTGTAGCTGGAACACCCTCCTCTTCAACACCAGGCACGCCAATCCCATATGGGCTACATAGGCTAGGTCAATCTGTAAGTACCAGTTTACTTGTCTCAGTTAGTTACTAATTCACATGTGAATGTGGAATCATGGATAAGTAGCTAATTGTTTTTCCATTGTACTTGGGAATTGTTGTTGTTTTCCACATCAATCTGCACATTTGAACTACAAACTGTAATTCTTAAAACCGGGAAAGCATCTGTGTAATTTTATGTATTTGCATTGGCTATTAAAATGGCAGATATATATGTTATGCATGTTCAAAAATAGCAGATGTATTTCTGAACCCCTGATTTAGAAGCAATTTGTAGAATCTGCCTCAGATGTGGTTAGAGTGAGACATTATCAACGGCTATTGTTAGTGTGGTCAGTGTTAGCTTATTTATTTATTTTTTGCTCTACACTTTCTTTGTAAATTAGGCTCTTATGGACACCAGTAGCAGCAGTGCTGAAGCACTAGACCCCAATGATCCACCATATGTCACTGAGGATGACTCGAGCGCCACTGCCACCCCAGTTTCATCTCAGGAGGTGAAGGTGGAGGTGACTGGTTGGCAGGAGCCCAAGGTGATAGTTTATCAGTCCAGGATCAACGAGCTTTTTAGGATGTGTCAGGAGTGTGGAAAGCCCATAAACGACACACACGTGACCTATGTCGGGGCACAAATGAAGGTTCGATGGGACTGCCTTGGAGGACACTCTGGGACTTGGACTTCATCTCCTGAAATCAGAGGCATGCCTGAGGTGAACTTGCTTAGTGCTGCCTCTGTGCTGTTCACAGGGACCACCATTACAGAGTTGGTGGATTGGGCCGCACTAATGGCCGTGCATATGATCCAACCCACCACCTTCTATGACGTGCAGAAGTCGTACCTAGGTCCTGCCATTGAGGCACAATATGCAGAACAGAGGGACGAGATTCTGGCCAGACTGTGTGTTGAAGAGGAGGAGTGGAAAGATGGAGCTGGACCATCTATACCAGTCCACCTGTCCGGAGATGGAAGGTGTGTACGAAGAATATAAAGGAAACATCAGAAATAGTAGTACTTGTGTGTGTGTGTGTATATACAATGAAAAGTATTAGTTTTAGATTCATTGCATTGATTGAACGTTGTTTTGTTTTTTTACTTCGTCACCTCAGATGTGACTCACCAGGGTTTTCGGCCAAGTACTGCCATTACACCATGATGCTGGATGGCACTCAAGAGATTTTGCAGACTGACCTAGTGCAGGTATTCGTTATTGCATAACGTAATCGACTGTTACTATATATTTTCCCCACCCTTCATCCCTCTAACTTTGTGTGCTTCTTGCAGGTTACAGAAGCCTCCAGTTCAGTTGCCATGGAAGCACTTGGCTTCGAACGGGCACTAAACACGCTCCTAGATGTGGGACTGCAGGTGGAGGTGGTCGCAACTGACCGGTCACCCTCAGTGAGGAAGATGATGAGGGATCAATATCCAGACATCAATCACCAGTTTGATATCTGGCACACTGTCAAAGGCAAGTGCAAGATAATGTGTAAATGGATTGTGATTCATAATCTCTGATTTGACATTTTCTATAACCCAACATTGTTTTCATATTTAAATTACTATTTCAGGTTTCAATAAGAAGCTGATGGCAAAATCCAGGAAGAAGGGTAGGGGAGAACTGGCTAACTGGTCAAGGTAAGGACGGATGTTCATAAGACACCCATAGCTACACAAACACTCACGTTGAGTAGAGGCAGACATCTCTAGCATGTAGCGTAAAAAGTGTTGTGTGTGTGGGGGGGGGGGTGTTATAGGGCATTATATCTAAGTTTTCAAGCTATCAAATGTACTAAGGTATATTGCCTAATGGCCGATTCATACTCCTATTTTACTCCTGTTTCGGCGCTGTAGTGCTGAAATTATTTCGGCTCGTCAGAAATTTTCAGTAGCACCGAAGAGCCGACTTTAGGACGGTACCCCCCCCCCCCCGAACCTCAAATGATGTGACATTGTAGGCTCTACAGCGCCGAACCCACTTTTATTCGGCTCTAAAATTGGAGTATGAATCGGCCCTAACACTTCATGTGTCACACACTGCAAAGGAGTGTAACTTGTGTATTGTTTCACCAATTAGGTCTCTGAGCAACCACATGTGGTTCTGCTCTGCTTCATGCGGTGGCACCACACAGGTATGTGATCATCATATCGTTGCTGTTGGGAGGAAACCACCTAACTCAACTTTTTTAGGTTTTGATTCATTTTTTTGTTGCATAAGTCAGTGCTATTGAACACCCTTTACGTCTGTGTTGAAAATATTGAACCAATAGAAAGTAGTACATTCTTTGGATAATTATTTTATAATATTTTTCCTTTCCTGGAAAATTAACATATTGGTCACAGAGGTCCATAATGGCATAATGTTTTTGATGCAGGAGTTAAAACGTCGATGGCTGTCCATACTGCACCACGTCCAAGATGTGCACAGCTGGACTGAGGGAGAACAGAGTTACATGTGTCTCCATCGCCCTCTGATTCCAGAGATGCAGAAGAAGAAGAAATGGCTTTCAATGGACTCCCCGGTATATTATTTAGATACAATTTACTTTTTGTATGTTACTGTGTTAGGGATATAAAGAAAACTACACAGTCTGGATTCATAGTTACATCAATGTGATCTCATTTTAAAATATTAGTACTACTCTCTGCAATTATAATGTTGCAAGAGAGACATGCTATGACACAAGTGTGTTTTGAGACTGTTGTTGAAATAAGTCGAAATGGAAATAAGAATAGTTTGAGAATCAGTTCCCAAATTAGCAGGGAGAAAATTCATCATTTACACGTCAAGAATTGTGCAGCCCTTCTGCAGAATAAAGGTGAATTGTAATTGCAGGTATACCAGGATCTGGAGAAGTTGGTGTGTGACAAGCGCCTCCTGAAAGACCTCGATCAGTTGGGCTTATTCAAACATACAGGTAAAATAAAAGCTTCATGACATCGTCATACTGGTGAAAAGTAAATGTAGTGAGTAATATGAACAACAATATTATATTGTATCCATGCTTACATTATGTGTACATTTTATTATGTTCTTACAGGTGCCTTGGAGGTCTTCCACAGTGCACTGTTGAAGTACATGCCAAAAAGACTACACTTCTCCTATTCTGGGATGACAGAACGAGGCATGCTGGCAGTCCTCGAACACAACGAGAACATTGTCAAGAGAAGACAAGCCACCCTTGCCACAGGTTATTGTAATACATTTTCCGGAATATTTTATGGGACATTTCATACATTTGACTGAGTTCTACTCAAGCGAGTTTGTTATAATCTTTCCACCCTTGATTAGTCAAAATAATACCATCTGTGTGATACACTGGAAAGCTACATTTACACAATTGGTATCGCTGCATTCAGTAGAACCACACCTTACATGATTTTTTTTTTTTAACCCATTTTGACCTGAGATCAGATTCTAAAAATGTCTTCTACATCCTGACAGTTTTCTGAAAACGCTGTTTATGTCAGTCGTTCTTCGATTTTTCAAAAATAGCAGACCTACAAGCTTGTAGCACGCTATTTTTCAATAGCCAAAGCATAACATAATGCTAACACCAAAAGGTGACCTGTAAGCCTTCTTTTCTGTCCATATCATTGTCAGTAGTGTGAAGCTGCCTTCCTTCTGTAAAGATCCATGTCTACCTGTCCTTATCATATACATTACAATTTATTTATAAATGTGACTTAGCTAGGACTTTACAAATAATCTATGTATGTCTTGCTCAATTTCAGGTGGACCCCGCACCAAACAGGCGTTCTGCAAGAGAACAAAGGGGTGGGTTGTGAAGACAGTCTACGAGCCTCACACACACCTCTTCCGTCAGAGTCTGGTCAATCGCGCAATTTCACTGAGACAAGATCCAAAGGTCAAGTACCAGGTGCTGACGTCATCACTGGAGCGGAAGGCTGTAGCAGCCAACATTGCTGCAACACCAAAGCCCCCGAAGGAGCAGGCAATTCTTGCCCACAAGTCAAGATTTGACCCGAGAACCTGATTTAAATCCTGACAGTTTAGTTCTCAAACATTTTCATGTCAAGGACCCCAAATATATATATGTAAATATGTTCAATCTCCAGTGCACTTGAATCTGAGTGTACAATAAAACACAAACCTTGAAATCAAATGTATTTTTTATTGTACTATGTACATATGCATGTAGTAGGCAGGCAGGCGGTCTTGCAGGCCAGGAACAGGAGACGTGCTGTGGCAAAGAAGAGGTGGTGAAGGTCAATTCACTGTCTGTACAAGTGTGAAACAGTATAATCTTAAATAATTTCATGTCCCTTGATGTTTATGACTATTTACAGCAGTTAACTACAGACTGTAGAGCACTTTGGTTGACCACTGGTCTTTGTAAAGAGTTTGAGTTGAGTTACTCACCATCACAGTCCATGAAAGTGGTCCTCAGCGTGAAGGAATCCTCTATATGTACCATCTGGGCTCGGGTATTTCTGTCTTATCTGGTGAATGGACACGGGAAGAATGGGGTACCTTGATGTTAAATTGGCATGTTTTCCAAAATGTAAAAGGAAAAAAGTGTGAAGTAGTGGAATAAATCATACCTGGTTAATTACACACGCTGGCAGAGGAATCCGGTAATATCTGCCGAGCCTTTCCCCTTGTAATACCCATTCCAGGGTTATTCGGTACCCAGCCAAACGATACTAACCTGACGCTGCCAGATCCAAAAAGCTTGCTACACAAATTTGTTTCACAGCTTATTTGGATCTGGGATCGCGGAAGCAAATTCAATGACGGGGCTGTTCCTTTTTTTCAAGATACTTGGTAGATGATTGGATGTCTATCACCGTGTGGGCGTGCAAACACAACCAATCATATTGACGTGTCTACGTGACGTTTGTTTGGATGCGACTACAGGATGTAAACATGTAGTCCACTGCATTTCACAGAACAACTTGTTGCTAAAAAAGTTATCATGGATGTCGGAGATTTGTGTCGTTTTTGTAACGCCAATCTGCGCATAAAAGGTACTATTACGAATTCAAAGAATATATTTGTTAGTACTAAGCCTGTAAAAAGTGTTAACGAACGCCTGATAGCGTTAGGTTTAACACTGTTTAAAGACCCCGCCGTATCGTCTCGGATGTGTAAGCCATGTATTACATTGCTTCAAAGAATGGAAGTCGTTTATCCCATTTTCCGGCGCTGGCAAAAAGAGGACAAAGACAGAAGACCTGCAGAAACGGCTACCGCTACAGCAGAAACGGCTACAGCAGAACCACGGACGCCACCTGAGGAAACTGGACCGAGGACAGATAAACGTTACAGAGAGCCTACGCCTTCTAAAACACCACGGCGGATTAAAAAACCTCGCACTCCATCTCACACTTACACCCCTACATCGACTGATTCCCCAACAACCCCTTCTCGTAGGCTGTCTAAACCATCAACTGGGATGCCCGTACGGCGAAGCCTATTAGAGGTAAATTCATATTGTGAAACTATTTCTAATTGTGTCTAACCTAATGCTGCCAACTCGCGCTAATCCAGCTGCGCTGCTGCAATTGTATACATATGCTCATTCTATAGCAGTTCATTAAAAAAATATAACCATCTTAACATTAATGACTGAACATTGCTTTTCAGGCCGTGACCCCCCAAAATAATCATATTTGAACTAGGGACACCCTAGATAAATATTGTGAAAATAGCTGATCTACAAGCTCATAACGTGTGAGCTTGTAGTTTGGCTATTTTCAATGTTTTGCCTCTTTCTTATATCATTTGACAATTTGGCCAATGTTTGACCAGTTTGTATAGTATAGTTTGTTGAATACTTTTGATGCAGTAATGGTAAAACAAAAATAGATATTAAAAAGGTCTTGAAAGTTCTAAATTGTCACTTGCACTGTCGATTGAAAAAATCAGGTTGAGAACCACTGCTCATCTTTTGATCTGATAAGCACACTTGGCTCAGGGCATGAGCTTTGAAAGGGTCTCAAATAACAGCAGGCTGGGGGGGGGGGGGGGGGGGGGCTGTCCCCCCAATCCTGCCTGTTCTCACTTACTTCACGAATCTCTTCCAAGCAGGCCTGGTAACTCACAGCTTTTAAAATATACTACACTGGTTAATGACTTTTCAAAGGAAATGTGACTAGGCAGGCTGTCATTAGCTAATATTCCCTCTCCATGGACATAATATTTGGCTGATGCTACTATAATGTGACATATTTTATCTTGGTTATCTGGCAGGGTCTAATCTCCCTTTACATCTCACAGCCCATCCTCCCTCCAACTCTACCTACAGAGGGGGGAGGTGTGAAGACAGGCAGATGTTAAATGAGTCACATGGTGTCAGAAACAATACATAGATACATGATACAATACATGAAATAGACCTGTAACACCAAACAGCCATTCTCCCTCCCTAACCGACATTCTAATATACAGTGGGACTTACCACCTACCTCTTGTGTGTATAATTTAAACTAATTGCACACGAATAAATTGCATATTTATTCCAGCATCTTTGCATGCTGCAATATTGTCTTATTTGCACAGTTTATATACTGATACTGGATTTTTATATACTGTTACTGTACTGTATATCTATATCTGTGCATAGTAGCAAATATTTATGTTGGCCTCTGTTCAGCTTTGTTGTCATGGTTTGTATCAGTTTTCTGTCTCAGTGCATTGAGAGTAACAAAAATAATGATTATAATTCCTTTTAAGTGAGCACGTATTAGGCCAATAATCATAAATCAGATCATGATCCATTATCTTTAGAAATGCATAGTCACAGTTATGATTATTTAATAATAACCCCCTTTGTTTTTCTTTCAGGTTACTATCAGGGGTAGAACAACAGTGTGTGACAACTACACAGCAGGGATTGTCGAACACCTCACCTTGGAGAATTGGACAACAGCAGCCAATCTGATTGTCAGACACCAAGAACTGTTTGGAGAACTTAAGAACAATCTCCTACAATTGATAGAGGATGAGAGCAAAAAACTGTGTAGTCCCTCCCAGGGTTGTATGTTGTGGCGGTCATCGGCAGATGATTTGAAGGCATTTTCATTCGCCCAGTTGCTGTCAGATCTCCAGTCTACGTCACCTTTCATATTTTCTATATTTAATCAAATCACCAAACAGTCTCCCCATGTCACCTGTGCTGCTGCTGCAATAGCTCTGAGAGGCAGGGAACCACGCTTGTCAGCCTTTGCATATTATGTGGACAGTGTTCTACTGTATGGAGGGGCAAAGAAGGCAGTTTTTAAAAGGCTCAGCAAACTGGGTATAACCACAACGCACACCAACGCTGTGAAAAAGCTCACCGAATTGGCAAAGACCTGCGGCCAGGAATTTCACCTACTGAAAGTAGCAAGTGAAATCACTACCGACAGAGTGGAGCAAATCAGCTTCACAGACACTGCTGAAGGCGGAGGTGCTATGGCTGCTGAAACAAGCCCACTGAGTGACACAGCGAGTGCAAGGGACCTGGATGAAGCTATCCTCAGCTTTGATCTGTCTGTCTTCTCAGGTTAGAAGGGCTATTCTTTTTGTTGATCATTGTTTATTTTGTCGCTGCATAAGTGTTTATCCTTTAATGTTATGAGTCCATTTATGTGTTAACACATTTTTATTCTGTGTTTGTGTGTGTGTGTTATACAGATGAAACCACCCAAAGCACCATGGAGAACACCATCGCTGCGCAGGGAGGTGCTGTTCTGGCCGGCAGTGTCTTGCCGCTAGGACGATCACAACCAACACCACCACCCACATATTCCATCATATTTGACAATCTGGATTTCTTCATCCGCCCACACCACCAGTCTACCAGGCAAGCAAACAAATCCATCCACTGGGTTCACCACATGGCTGTAGAAGACAGAGTGCCCATAACCCATCTCAGCAGGGACAAGCCAACTCAGCCAATTATGGACTATGACATTGGGAACTCCCTTCCTGGTCCTGAGATCCAAGCCCATATGCGACGAGAGTTTGTTGTGCTAGGGAGCCGCATTCTGACCCAGTACCTGGATGCTTTCAAGCCATTATCTGCTGTAGTGGCTAGTCACATCCCTCACCAATATTCAGACACAATGTCAAAGGCCTCCACCCACGTAAGTATTAAATTACTTACACTACAACTGTCAGTTGTACCATTGAGTTAACTTTTCATTAAGTTGAGCAAGTAACAACTAGTGTACTGGCATAGGATTTAAACTAAAAACTTTATGCTACTATAATCCATATATTCTTCCTTCATAGCATCCTCTTGGACTTCTGTTCAAAGATGAGAACCAAACTGGGGACTTGGTAGACGTTTTACAGCACATCCAGAATGAGTAAGTATGGCTTGTCTTGGAATTTATGAAACACAATGTTCGTATTCGTGCAGTTTGTCAATACCACGGCATGCAAAAAAAAAAGTCAGTGTTTGTGCATTTCAGCGGCCATTGCTTATCAAAAAGTGACACTTTAACTTGCCAAATTAGTGATTTTCTACCACTAGTCATCTCAATCACATCATGGCATTACCGGATTTACATCACTCATCGCACAATTGCCCAACTTTACATGTCATAGACATTGTAACATCATCATTGATGTCATTACTGACCATAGTCATCAAAGATCGCACAATGTGGGACATTGATATTTGATAATGATATATTGGAAAAAGCCTTTATGTATCTCTACCATTCCAATATCGTTGAGTGCAGGGGCTTGATTACATGCTGCAGGTGCCCCACAGGCCTTATTAAGTTTTGAAATAAGGAAAATATATAATTTACTTACATATGCATCTGAAGGGAAGGGTTTTGATAAATCTAGTAAGTCTACTTGATGTTTCATGTAGGTATGTGCCAAAGGCCCCACATGGACTGGAAAGTGTTTTTGTAGGTGGGGACAGACTGACAGAGGGGAACAGTCGGAACATCCAGTTGTCCTATGCCGAAGGAGAGAGCAGGGAAGACAGACTGGAAGGCCTTGTCTTCAAGTTTGAGGATTGGCATGCAATCCGGAACCTGTTTGAGGTGGGTGAACTCACTCAATGTTTGACCTCAAACAGTTTATTCACAACAGTATGGACTAGCAGCCAATTACTGTACCACTTCCCCTGAAAACAAAGTTTGGACTAACTTGACTTATCTATGCTATCATGCTAATTATCATGACAATAATATTTCCTCCTAAATGAAATTGTTTGCTTACTGTACTACAACATCATTTGGATTTTAGATCTATCATCTGGTCTTTTACAAGGAGGATTCAGCCAGAGATCATGGGACACTGTTTTCAAATATGAACAGGTTGAGGTAAAAAAGAAATGTTCAAAGTGTTCTGTTCTGTTTTTATATATACATATTCTGATTCTAAGAGCCTTGTTAACTATTTTCCAAATCTTTTGCAGAGATGTTCTTTGTGATGAACTCCAGCCACCATGAATTACGGCTTGGTACTTTATCATTACGACTTACTGTGCTCTTTAGCGCCTGGGGAAATCCAGTCCAGCCAGCATGAATTCAGGCTTGGTACTGCTGGGGGGAGGGGAGGGGGGGCTGACTACTAACGACTGACGACTGATGATTTCTGACTTCATGAGCGATGACCCGGTTTGTGTTTGTATTGTCTGTATATATTTATGTGTGTTTGTGTTCATGTGATTTCAACCTTTCAATCGACTATACAGCCCCATACCGACTTCACTGACAACCTTTAACCCATCTTACCCTCCCAGTCCCCCAGATCCACCTAAACTTGCCTTTTCTATACCCCCAACTCTAACTCCTTTCCCATCCACTGCTGTCTGTCTGTCTCATGTTTTGTCAACTGTTTGTTTGACTAACATTGTCTCCTTATAGTGTACTTTGTAGCCGCTTTGAATTATTGAAAAGTGGTATACAAGTAATTAACTAATTGTTGTTAATTCTGTTAATATTGTCATTGTTTGTTATTATTATGTAATACTTTACTAATATATGTGGGTCCTGTAACTGTTAAGTAACTCCTGCCACCACGATTTTGTCTGGTGATCCCCTAAATGTCGTCATCATCCTCAGCAATTATTATTCTTTGCCTCCTTCCCCTTTTTTTACTTCTCATATTTTTTTGCAGTTGCAGCAATGCAAAAAAAGGTCCTCATGCTGCGTTCAACGCATATAAAGACATGGTGAAAAAGGACACTGCTGCTCTGTTCCTGGCTGCCACAATGGAGCACTTTGGACTGAACAATGTCACAGGTACACAATTGATTGTCACTGATTATGGTCACATAGTAGTTGTCGACATTATTATATATTATTTCAAAACATTTCAATTATGAATGTGAAAATGTTTGACAAGGATATCTATTCTTTTGTCAGACACATTTCAGATAAAACTCCTATTCGCCAGACACTCTGTAGTAGATTTTATAATTTTTGTGTTTGAAATCTATCGTCAACTTTCCCATTTCACCAGCACTTGGCTGATGCAAATTTCCTGGGCATCTCAATTTCTTTTTTGAATTGTAGTTTAAATGTCATGGCTCTTTTTACTTTTCTATTGCTTCCACAACTACGTTATAGTAATTCTTGTTCATTTAAATATGTCTCAACAGATGTGCCAGAGGACTTCATCCCCAAGGACATCAGGTCTGGCTCACCAGATGTGAAAAGGAGCTGGTTGCATAAAGCCGTGACCCAAATTGTGGACCGGTTTGTCATGTTTAATGACATCTCAGACACTGTGACCGGTATCCGACAATGTGCCAGTGATCGTCCTCTACTGGGGAAGGAGCTCCAATGCCGCATGCCAAGTTGTCCCAAAACCTACAAGTACAGCAAGGCCAGGGAGAACCACGAGCATAAAATTCACGGCTTAACTGTGCCTACAATGAGTGTGCCAGAGCCAGTCATGCCTAGTTCCGTGGACCACAAACGACAGCACACAGAAGCAAGACTCAGCTTTGGCTTCATGCTGTCCAACATGCAGGATGCAGTGAAGGAGGGAGATGGAGAGAGGTTACTGAGGATGTACTCTGTAGCATTGCTATTCTACAAGGCCTATGGTCATACCCAATACTCCTACAGTACACTCCTGCTGACCGTGCAGGTCAACGCCACTCTCTCCCCTCGCCTAGCACACAGTCTGACCTGGAACAGGTTCTGGAATGGGAGCGGAGGGAAGGGCAAGAATATTTCTCTTGATTTGCATCTGGAACACCTTAACAATTTCTTGAAATCGTTCCTTAAGCGCACAGGCCCAAACATGACTGAGAAAGCAGCAGACAGGATCAGCAAGTCCATTGGGGTTCTGAAGGACATGATGGACATCACAGACACTGAGCTGGACGTATCGAAGTCCAGCGGCATCCATCATGCCCGTGACCAGACTGACGACATTCTAGCACTTGTTGAGGTTCTCAGAGAGGCCGAGCTGTTCAAAAACCAACCAGGCAGACAGTTCACAGCCTTCCCCAAGTTCAACAGAAACCTGCTTGCAAAACTGAAGCACAGCGAGGTGTGCAGTTGGATGAGGTCAAAGCTGAAGGAGTGGAAGGGTGTCCCTATTTGAACAATGACAGCATAGACTCAGAGACTTACTTCCGACTACATAAGTGTGGGACACAGACAACACCGCGAACTGAGAATTATTTTTCTCTCCCTCCCGCTCCACCTTTTCAAAACCAACTTTATACCATGGACTGTGACATTGGGAACTCCCTTCCTGGTCCTGAGATCCAAGCCCATATCTGCTGTAGTGGCTAGTCACATCCCTCACCAATTTTCAGACACAATGTCAAAGGCCTCCACCCATGTAAGTATTAAATGACTTACACTACAACTGTCAGTTTTCCAACGTGAACAAGTTGTGGTAAAAAAATAAGAAAAGTGTTCTGTTTTATATATACTGTACATATTCTGAATCAAAGAGCCTTGTTAACTATTTTCCAAATGTTTTGCTCCACCTTTTCAAAACCCACACACTTCACAGGTCCGTCGCTGCACCTCGATGACGTCACCCCCTGGTCCAGAGAGCCTGCCCAAGAACACACAAGAGCCAACTCTCCAACATCCCGAAAACAACGTTTCCCCTCTTGCACGCATAGATAGAATAGAATACTGGTATAGTCCCCACTCCTTTTGGGGTCTTATTTTTGTCACATTATTATATATATGTATGTGTATATATATATATATGCACAAAGGTGAAATTCATCCTCTTCTTTTTACACATCCTAGAAGAGTCTTGCTCAAGGAAACGCACATCGACACATTGCCTGGCCTGGAATCCTACGCAGTAGCGACGTCCATCATGGTTCCCCCAAGAATATCTGCTCCAATCCAGCACAACTCTGCATATTCACAGCAGTAACGGCTCTACAGCTGGGTCAACCAAGGGCTCTGGCTTCCCAGGCGGGCTCAGTAACCACTCAGCTATGGGGTATGCAATTCATATTTCAACACTATTCATACTGCCCCGTGTGTTGCCTTGTTTTCACTATGCCGTCTGAACAATATTTTCATCAAAGGTTCAGTTTTAATGTCACCATCCATGTAATCATAACAGTAAAACATGTTTACACTTTATTCACTAATCCCGTATCAACCTCAGTGGATACACATACCCTCAGCTAATAACAGCTTCAGCTTGAATGAAGCCTTTGTCTTCCATTGACAAACATGACCATTTTTTTATGACCCCCCCCATTTCTCTCCCTCTGCAGCCGCAGTAGATGCCACAGCCAGTCATCATTACATGGCTTCCACCCCTACCCAGCAACGACAGGGCCTTCCACAGCAACAACAAGTCTGCACTGTCGCAACGCATTTTTAAGTATGCAAAAACGGCAAAAATAATCTCAGGGTTTTTTGTGTTAAATCCAGTAATGTTATTGAGAAAAATGTTGCTTTTTAAAAGCCATGCAACCCATTTAGACCGGGAAATAATCTGTAATTTTTTGATTTATTTGGCTATTCAAAAATAGCAGATCTACAAGCTCATAGCACGGCAGCGAGTGCCACGCTATAAACTTGTATATCTGCTATTTTTGAATAGCCAAAGTATAAAATATCGATTATAAAGTGGTTACACGGTTCCCGGTTTGAATGGGTTAAGCTATAGCTATGGTTGAGCTTAGTGAGACTGCAACTGGCTCCTAGCACCACAGGAAGTCATTCCTGCCTGTGTTCACCAAACTCTCCTTTCAGCGTTAAAGCGTTTTACTGAGTCTGAGTCAGTCAATAATATAGCCTTGTAGTCTTTAAACATGCCCACGATACACTTTAGATAACGTATATCTGATTGTGCTATAAAAGTCTGCAATAACTGCTGCCAAGTAGCCAAAAATTGTGCAATAATTCACTGTTTATATTCATCAATGACTGCCGAGTGTGACCGTGGATCAGGCCTCTTCATGGAGCCCACCAGAAGTGTGACCTGGACCCGATGTGGACCAGACCACTCCACGGATCCCACCTGCCTATTTCTCTGTCTTTTTTTCTCTCTGTCTATCTCTCTCTCTCTCTACCCCCCCCCCTCCGACACGGTCGAGGCAGATGGCCGCCCACCCTAGAGTCGGGTTCTGCCTGACGTTTCTTCCTAAAGTGGAGTTTTTCGTTACCATTGTCGCAATATTGCTTGCTCTGGGTGGATCTTTGTTGGTTGTAAAGTGTCTTGAGACAACTTGTGATTTGACACTATAATAAAATTGAATTGAATTGACCAAGGGCATCTTATTTTTCTCATTTGTCACCACACATTGCAGGATGTAAGAAAATATGTATCTCGAATTTGCACTTAACAAAGGGTACTTGAAAAGGATATGAGAATGCATAGTTGGGACCTTATTGAATATAGGCTACGCACGTATTGTTTTTATGATCCTGTTATATATATTGTTGTGATTTTCCCCTACCTAAGTATGCTCAACTATAGCATTTACTGTTTTTATAAATACATTTTTCATTTGCCTCACTTGTTCATGTTTACTTTGTAAAACTACATAACATGTTTCTAAAGTATCAAAGCTGGATCCCATGTGTTAAATTGCAAATTGATCAATGCCTCTAGCCGAATGATTTGAAACAATCAATTTGAGAGTCATCATGCATAGTGAAAAGGGTGACATACAGTACCAGGACAGATGTACATTTTTACTTATTTTGTGATAAACGGTTCTTAATCAAAGTGAAATTTGCATACCTGGAAAATAAACACCAGATTTTTTGAAGTGACAAACTTTTAATAACTTTTATGTTCAAATTACATACAAAACCATTTTAATCATGAGCATTCAGTCAACTGAATATTCCACAGCTCGAGTTGACAACCAATCTGAATCTTATAATAGCCTTTAATGGCCAACTGCTTATTCGTCAGACGATTCTGAGCTGCTGTGCTGTGTTCCCATCTCAAAGTCGTCCTCATCTTCATCAAAATAGCCTGTATAATTGATGTCTGGCTCAGTGAAGCTATCCTCTTGATAAGGCTCTACATCGTCAATGTCACCAAAGACTTCATTGATGATTAGCAGAATTTCTCTTGCATGTTTTTTTCTGAATACAGGAAGGTTTCTAAGAATGTAGGACAAGTCAAATATGTGTGTGCCGTGTTCTACTACTGCATCTATGAGCTCAGCACTGAAACCAGTACATGCTGACTTGCTAGTGTAGACATGTGCTGTGTCTTTTTCTAAACAAACCATATACTCCTCTAACATTTCCCGGATAAGAGATTTGTCCTCTTGTGTTACCACTCGACATTTCCCTTGCATGGCAACATCTTGTTCTATTACCTCATGTTTGGGGATAGGCTCGTAACACTCTTCACCTGCACATGAACATACAGAGTGGCAATAGCTGCAGCAGACATGCCCTGGCTCTACACTTGTTGGCTGGTTTTCAAAATGACTGTACAGTGCTTTTCTAAAGCAGCTCTTAGTGCCAGTGTGTATCAGTTCTTTCACTTCTGGACCAGCCCTTTCAGGTTTTTTGATAGCATACAAAATTGCATGTGACTGCAACCCATTTCTGCCAGCCCTTCCAACTTTTTGAACAATGTCTTCAACATCCTCTGGCAAACCATACATTAGAACATGAGAAACATTAGGGAAATTCAAGCCCATCCCAAGAGCTGTTGTTGCAACAACCACTCTGCAGCTCCCCTCTCCACTAAAGGAGGCCAAAACTCTGTCTTTGTACTTTGACAGTGTATTGCTGTGGAAGATTCCTATAAGGTGGTTCTCAGCCTTCTGATCCTGGTCTTTGTTAACCCAAGCATCTTCTCCCAATTCTGCTTTAAGATAGGTGAACACTCTCCCAAGTGACTTCAGTGCTCTGCAATAGATTATAATGGGAGACATTGATAGACCCTTATCTTTGACCTCCTTTACCACCCAGTCCATACAGTTCAAGTTATCGGCAGGAACCCGAATCAGTCCCAGTCTGATGTTTCTCCTGTTTGGGCTAACAGTCACGAGAGTTGCCTCCTCCATATCCAGCATCCTGGTCACACGGCCTCTGTTCTTGTTATCAGCCGATGCTGTCAACGCTAACACAGGTAAACCTGAAAGACAAGTGCACATGTATCAGCAAACAAGAATTAATGAAGAACTGTATGCTACACTTTCTATAGCGTTGTAAAGGGGAAATAATTAGGTTATTTATGTTATCGGTAGCTTCAGCTAAAGACTGACGTTTCCATATATCATAATGTATTTTCTTTAAATGACAAATAACTATACTTGGACAGCACCAACTTCTATGATCTGCTCCTGTAGTGTATACACCCCTCCCCCTAATCAGGCTATAGAGGGGGTTTATCCTCCCCAAGTTGCCAGCACAACACAGCCCTCCCCCTAACCTTAAAAAAAGGGGGATTAACCTAACCAGGTTGCCAGCCCAATGCACACACAAAAGAAACAGCCCCCCCAACATTCCCCCCTCAGTTAGCAGCACAATGCAGCCCCCCTTCCAAACACAATCAATGCCCCTTTTCTGGATTGATATTAATTAATCATGTAGCATTACTGTGTTTCAAAACTCACCTTCTTTGACTAGGGATCTTAGTTCATTCAGCCTGGAAAAGGCTTCTCTGAAGGCTGGCTTCCCGTTTGCTCCCAGCCCCCTGGTTGAAAGAAAAAGACATCCTAAATTGAGTCTAGGTAGCAGCAATAGTAACGTGCATAGTTGCATTACAGCAATACAGTAACAGTAAGATCTGTTTAACATTTGGTCTGTTTGTGTGTGTTAGCTTATTGTTTACAATATAATATTTGACATAAATGTTACAACACTTCGTCTTGGAACTACTGTAGCCGTATTTAGAAACACGCTGCTCTGTTACTGTTTTGTTTTACAGTTTAATGTGTAGTGTAACAATTACACTATACAGCCATTTAACGGTGTTTAGCTTACCATTTGTATGCGACGTGAACTTCATCGACGACAATGCCAAGTAGGTTTTCACGATACACTTGTGATGAAAGCATATCACGCCATTTATCGCTAAGTAACCAAGATTCCGGGCTGCCAAAGACCAGCTGACATCGGCCGTCGAGGATGTCGGCGTGTGCTGCATTATCTACGAGTTGCGCAGCATAGAGTCCAAGATTCGTAGCCTCTTTGATTTGATCTGCTACGAGGGCAGTCAAAGGAGAAACGACGATCAATATAGGCTTCGGCGTCCCCAGTTCTTTCACTACCAGTGGAGCTAGTTGGTAAATTAAACTCTTGCCGAAGCCAGTCGGGAGGAGCGCAAAAACATCTTTTCCACGCAAAAAAGCCTTCAGTGCCATACTTTGCTCTTCTTTCAACGAAGAAATATTGTCCAGTTGAGAAATAACTGATGTTATTGCAGCTTCTATCGTCATATCGCTCATGGTAGCGGCCATGTTGACTAGTGAATAAGTGAAACAACTACAACAACACAGCAGCTTCTATATACCGTCACATCCGCTTTTGCACATATCCCGCCTTTAGCTCACGCTGATTGGTTCGGTACGAAGCTGATCTGTCTCAGGCTCAACTCTGTCGGAAGTCCCAGATGAGTGTTGTGTTGGGGAATATGTTTCCTCAATACCGCCCTCATCTGGCAGCGTCAGGTTAAAACGATACTGCCTACAGTGAGAAGAAAAGTTAGAAAGCTGAAATGTGTTATCTCTCAGTCAGCATGCAGTGCCAGTTGTTGCCACAGGGTGGTACACTGCATGATACCTGTCGGAGTGTGTGTGTAAGAGAGTTATGCCCAACACACACTTGTCAAAATTCTATTTTTGCAATGGCCATACATTATATTGTTCCTGGAGGCTGGAAGGTGGTTCAAAATGGATCATAACAGGTCTGTAACTGACTGTACAACTGGAACCAAATGGACCCGTAGACGTAGGGGGTCCTAGCAAATAAAATGAGAACCACTGTATGTGCCATAGTGTGTGATAGTAAATCAGTGTCATACAGACATAAGTTATGATTCCAGTAACGCCAATCGGGGAACACTCTTGCACTGGGTGACACACACACACACACACACACACACACACACACACACACACACACACACACCTTACCCGTCAGTCAGTGTCCCTCCTGGTCCAGCAGGCTTCGGCTGTTTTTTCCAGTTCACTTTTGGGATCCGAAAGTATGAGACATGCCGATCCAAGTGTGCATGAAAGCTGGTGTGTGTAGTCATACACACACCAGAGCTTTCCTCTTCTGTGCCAAACTCAGCGAAAATAAATTGAGCACGGGGCCACTCTCTGCAGCACAGCGACTCGCGTTCTGTTGTCATTGCTGGGCAACGTCCACACAGACAATGCAAATTACTATTAGCCCTCCTGGGTCTGTCCTCAGCGGCAGCAGTCGCTGCAGCTGAGGCCGCCTCAGCTTCCCTCTGTTGTATTTCCCGCTGCGCCATCTCTTCCTCGGTATACTCCGGTTCATATAAATACGGCTCTACCGTGGATTCTGCCAAGAGATTGAAGAACTCCTCATCGTAGTAGTCCTCTGAAGCAGCCATAGCCAACGTCTACTGTCTACTTGAATTGAAATTACTGGTAACAACTAACAACGTGTTCAACTTCCGTCTCCTCCGTCTACTACTAGTTTCCAACACAAGTCCCGTACGCGGCAAGCTTACCTGTCCATAGTAAAATACAGTACAGCTGGATAGTAAGATCCAGCTGTACATCAATGTGATCTCATTTTGTAATTTTAGACATGTACTACTCTAAGCCCTCTGCCTTTACCAATACTGTTGTGCTTTTACTGAAGTACACTTTAAATTCTAGACTTTTACTTGTATTACTATATATAGCAATATTGATACTTTTTCTGCTGGGATTCTTGCACTGTCCGATCTTTGTAATCTGAGTAGAGGAGGGACAAACTTTGTATGGCTTTGTTTTTTAAACCTTATGTTACAGTAAGTACAGAAAACGCATTCACTGAAATGAAGTCAGACTTATTTCCAGTGTGGATGATTTGTATTTGATGCAATATCATGACAGTTTGAGCCTCAGAGTATTAGGAATTGGTCAAAATGTATAAATACAATAGGCCTACATGAGATAAAATAAAACAAACTTGACATCAAATCAACTATATTTTAATAGTACTGATTTACATAAATATATTGTATATAAAAACAGGGGTATATGGTTGAACTGGAAACTAACAAAATACATGTACAATCATAAAAGTGCATTAGGTCACTGAGGCAGGTGGTTTTCAGGCTTTCGCTGGAGCTGCTTCTGGCCAGAACAGGAGACGCACATGCTGTGGTGAGAGAAGACAAGAGTCTGTGTGAGACACAGTAGTCTATAGTATAAATTACAGTATATTTACTACATTTTGCAGGACTTTGGTTGACCACTGGTCTTTGTAAAAGCATATATAAATATAGCTCTGACCAGAGATAATATAACTATGTGAACCTTTATTGAAAATGATATTCCCTTGTGATGTCATCTAGTTTTCTAGGGGGTCAAACAAAATACAGCAAATACAGTAATGTGCTTTATGTATAAAGTTTGAGTTGAGTATGTATGTATGGCTCACCATCAGTCCATCAAAGAAGTCTTCAGCTTCATCAGCATCTTCACCCATCTGGGCTGACCTAAGTGAATGAATGGACACAGGTATAACACTTGAATGTTTACATTGCTAACCCTGAAACATACGAGCCCATGCCCATGGCTAATACATTGCTTCAAATATGGCATGCCATACATACAGATGTTTGGACCGAAAAGTTTTAGGCTGAAGCCGTGCCTAGCCTCTGACACTTATGTAAACAATACGGTGTGGCGACACACACATACACAAATAAGCTGTAAATACATTGAACACTTACTTCAATCTGAATGTCCCTCTTGGTCCATCGGGCTTCGGTTGCAACTTCCAGTTTGAGGCATCCTGAACGTATGTCCCCACTTCTCAGTAAAACAGTCAACCCTATCTGGGCTTTTCCTGGGCAGAAAAGTTTGTGTGCGCGACGTACTGGTCCAGGGAAAGCTACTAGCTAGGTCGCTCCAGCAGGCATCAATCCACACATCCACATTGTCCCCGTCAATGCATTCCTTCCTCCGTATATTTCTGGTTCATAATATAACGACCCTAACGCAGATTCTGCCAATATGTATTTAAAATTATCTCGTCCAAAAACTCCCATGGAGTAGCCATACGGACTCTTTGTTTTCGTTTGTTGTGGACTCGAGTAGCCATATACTGACTCGTTGTTGTGGCGAGGATGTCCTTCGCGGCTAGGCTAGCTACGGCCAGAGCGGCTACGGCAACCCTACCTGTCCACAGCTCCCTGTAGTTTCTGAGAGCCTACCGAGGGTCATCCACCTACGTCACTTTGGGACAAATACGTAAGTGGACGACAGCTTTGAAAGTGCGCCCACGGAGCTACAGACTACCAATGATAATACTCCGGGGTATTTTAGCATATATGCTAATGATAAAAAACACACAGATTAGGTTGAATAGTGGCGAAGTGGTCCTTTAAGGGCCTGGACCATTCATAGAGAAGCAGCAAGCCGTTTGTGGCTGATATTGTAGTTAGGCCATCAGTTTATACCACAGGCATGAAATATTATTTTTAAGCAGTTTCTTCACAAGTATTATGGAGTTGGTTACCTTGTACACGTTATGTACATATACTTATTGGGAACATCAATTATTGCATAAAGTTGGTTGGAAAGATATTCGCCAATAAATGTCAATCTTCACAATGTATGAATTTTAAGCAATTTCCTCACACTTGATTTCAAATCAGAATATTGAATTGTATTCCCCATATACGGAAACATAAAAGTCTATATTTCTACCTTGTTTAGTCAAAAATATAGGCGTTTTATTATGTTTCAGCATAATGGTGGCCGCCATCTTTAAATGGTCCATTTTGAGGGCTTAGCATCCATTTTTGAGTTTGGCATACAGCAGATTTGGATTCAGCAGACCTTAATACCCCTAGAAAACATGTATGCCATAAATTAACACGATTTGCCTTCAGCACTTAAATAAGCACATTCTCTGAAATCCTGCCTTGACTATTTGTTGAGCTGTGTTGGCTTCAACCCTCCTCTCCAATGTCTTCTTGGTGCCAGGCCGGAGAAAATTATCTTGGTAGCTGGGCAGGTGTCCTGGATGAATTTCAGGTCTTTTTCGATGACCTGGACCAGATTCCATTTTGGGGTTTTTCCCAGATCATTGGCTCCTGCGTGGATCATCAGGATTTGTGGAGGGTGCTGGGTTAGCAGTTATTTTGGGAACAACATCTCTCCAGCACATATGCCTCCTTTCCCCATCCCTTTGATGCTAATTGCTGCCAGGCCCAAGTTGCTGCCAAATGTTTCCTGGGCTCTAGGCTGAGCTCTGAGCTCTGCACTTTTTTAGAATCATTTAGATGGTTATTTTTTAGCCTATACCAAGTAAAGTGTAATCTGTTTAGGTATGTTTTTTGCAGCCTCTAAATAGTTTCAAGTGGCATTTGCAAAACTAAACCTGGATATTTCACAAATAATGTTGCAAAGACAGAATGATGTTTGTAGCTGCTGCAGATCAAGTCTTTGCATCGTTTCATCTGTCCATGTGAATGCAGCATTAGGCAGCTATTGTGTCGCATTAAGGTGGTCAAAGTTTTTGTTTTGTTATTGAGTGAACATTTAGTATTGCCTATGGTTATGCATCATGTTTAATCAAGTCTACTTACGTTTTAAGATGAACGAAGGCTTCTGAAGAGCGAGAGAGGCTGAAGTTTGTTTCTGCAGTGCACTGGTGTTGGTAGTGACGTAGCCCTACAAGCAGAACCCAATGGTACTGAAGTTTCTGACATTTTTGAGACCCAGACCATGGGGTCCTATTCCACCTCCACTCTGCCACAGGGTACGCACACATAAATAAACGTAAACACCTTCGGATACGTCCTTCTGCGCTCTTTGAGGACTTTTTTTCGTTTGAGGGCTTCTGAATGTGTGAACTTTAAGTACCTATAAATACCGCTGCGAATATCTCCTGTGGCGCGGAAGCCGTTACGTTTTTTTTTTTTTTTAATATTTGAAAGCCCAGAATCTTCTGTAATTTCTCTGTGACGTTTTTCCAAAAGGCGAGAATTTCAGAGCAACCCCAGAAAACATGATAGTGGTTTACATCTACCTCTCCACAGTTTCTCCAGCACAACTGGGATATTCCGAGCTGTTTTGATTTAAGTTTTGGAGTGATAAAAAAGCGGGAGGTGTTTTTCCAGCAGAATTCACGGCAGGTGTTGGAACCTGAAGTTGTGTGTTGTGTTCTGCAAATATTTAACCATTGTTCACTGGTGATTTGGGTATTCAGTTCTTTCTCCCATATCTCTTTGATGTAATCGGTTGTATGTTTTCTGGAGTCTGAAATACTTTTATATAATTTTGATACTATTCTCTTTGTTCCTTTTGTATGTGCCTGAGTAATTAAATTAATAAGTTCACTTTGATTAATTTGTGGTTCACGGTTCTGGATTTCTTGATTGAAATAGTGACGTAGTTGGAGATATCTAAAGAAATCTTCCTTTTATAGAAAATATGTATCTCAGTTTCTGAAAGCTCTGTAACCTGTTTTCTTCCATAAGCTTATAGTAGGATGTTATTTTTTATTTTTTAATCTTTGTTTGACCGATTTGGTCGCTTTGATTCTTCTCTTCCTTCCTTGTTTATTGACACCTCATTGTACCGCCTATCTGGCTACCTAGTGGCGCTATAGCTATGACAGAGCAGATCAGAGGCAGGAACGTAGCCGGCACAAGCCAACCGCACATCGGGAGGCGGTACAATAAACGGTAAATAAACAAGAAGAATCAAAGCGACCAAATCGGTCAAACGAAGATTAAAAATACTTAACGGCTTCCGCGACACGAGAATTCGCAGCGGTATGTATAGGTACTCAAAGTTGACACCTTCAGAATAACTCAAACGAAAAGAAGACGTCAAACGGCGCAGACACGATGTTACCGAGGATATTTATGTCCGCGTTCCAACATTCCCATACGAAAACAAAGTAATGCACAGGGACCCTACGGGTCAGCCCGGTTCGGTTCGGATTGGGCTGACCCAGGGGGTTCCGAGAGGGGCTAGTAGTGACGGGAGAATGCGGGAGATTTAGAGGAAGTTAATGGGAGTGTTCAAATTTGGCGCGCAATACTCATGGTTGGCTTTGTCATTGGTTGGTCACATTTTTACTGTACCTGTCACAGCCCTGGCCACAGTCTGTGCCACACCCACTCATCCACTGTCCTGATGACTACCTGGACCCACCTGTGTGTCTCACCTCACCTGCTCCCTGATTAACCTAGTCTATATATAGCCCTTGATGCCCTCATGTGTTTGTTGGATTATAAATTTGCTCTGCCTTGTGAATACGTTTATTCCTGCCTTGTATGGTGTACCTTATTTTCTAAGTAAAATACTTTAAGTTATTCCTGGTGTCCTGTGTTCTGCATTTTGGATCTTTACCTGGGAGAGAAGCCTGACAGTATAATCCAACCAAAAAGATGGATCCAGCAGAACTCGCCCAGCTTCGAACTGCTGTCACTTCCCAAGGAGTGCTTTTGGGCCAGCACGAAGCTATTCTGGTTCAGATGAATGACCGACTTGCTCAGCTGGTCACCGCCGTTCAGACGCTCACCGCTGCGCCTCCCCCCCCCGTCGCTCCAGGGGGGGGGCAGGCAGCCGATGGCCAGGCCGGGGGTCCCCAGACCCCCATTATCACTCCCAGGGAACCAAACGTTCAGCACCCTGAGAGGTACAGTGGAGATCCCGGCTCCTGCCGTGGGTTCTTATCCCAGTGTTCCCTAGTGTTTGCTCTCCAGCCTTCCGCTTTTACCACGGATGGTTCCAGGGTGGCTTACATAATTACTTTATTATCGGGCCGAGCGCTCGCCTGGGCGAATGTGCTGCTAGAGAGACAATCACCATTGTGTCATGACTTTGATCAGTTTATTCAGGAAATGAAGAGAGTCTTTGATTGCCAAGTGAGAGGCAGAGACGCGGCTACGCGCCTGCTGTATCTTCGACAAGGACGCAGCAGTGTAGCTAGTTATTCCATCGACTTCCGCGTCTTGGCTGTAGAAAGTGAGTGGACCGAGGCGGCTTTAATTCCTACTTTTCTGCACGGCCTCTCGGATGAAGTTAAAGATGAGCTTGTTTCCTGTGAGATGAGTGAGTGGACAATCGCATCCGCGAGCATAGAAGAACCAGACAGCTGACCAAAGCACCAGCCCCAGCCGAACGTCCCCGAGGGGGGCCGAATGCCTCCGACTATTCCCGAATGGTCCCGACGTTTCCTGAGACAGCCGAGTCTTCTCCCCCTGAAGAATCTATGCAACTGGGGCGTACCAAGCTGTCAATCAAAGAGAGAGAGAGAAGGATAGCCGAGAGACTGTGCATGTATTGTGGCAAGCCTGGCCATTTCCGGATTTCATGCCCAGAGAGAGAGGGAAAAGAGGAGGCTCAGCAGCAATTGGGGAATTCCTGGTGAGCCATATTGTTTCTTCCTCCCCATCGTCTTCTTGCTTTAAAATCCCTGCCGTTTTGTCCTGGGAGAGCCAAAGGAAGCCTGTCACAGCGCTTATTGACTCTGGGGCAGCAGGATGTTTTTTGGACATTTCCTTTGCCCGCCGTCTGAAGATCCCTTATTTTAAATTAAATCATCCCCAGAGAATTACTGCATTGGATGGGCGCCCACTTGGGAGGGGCGTGGTCAATTACCTCACTGAACCACTAGGCCTACGCTTGTCTGGGAACCACTGTGAGCACATTCAGCTTCACCTGATTGATTCTCCTGAATTGTCTCTCATTTTGGGACATCCTTGGCTTGTGCACCACAACCCCCACATAGACTGGCCTTCTGGGTCCATATTAGAGTGGGGCCGTTCCTGTCACTCCCAGTGTCTACGCTCTGCCTCTGGGGCTCCTAGGCCCCCTGGCCCTGGCTCCGCCCCTGACTCCGCCCCTGGGGGCCCTGAACCCCCGGCACCCGCCAATGTTCCGCCAGAGTACTCTGACCTCAGTCTGGTCTTCTCCAAGCAACGTGTGACGTCCACCTTGCCCCCTCATAGGCCCTATGACTGTGGCATTGACTTGCTGCCGGGGACGTCTCCACCCCGTGGGAGGCTCTATTCACTCTCCGGTCCGGAGGTGACTGCCATGGAGAGCTACATTGACGAGGCCCTTTCTGCAGGATTCATCAGACCGTCCACTTCTCCAGCAGGCGCTGGCTTCTTCTTCGTCGGGAAGAAAGATGGCGGCTTGAGGCCCTGCATTGACTACAGAGGTCTCAATAGTATTACGGTGAGAAACCGCTACCCCTTACCTCTTATGTCATCCTCTTTTGATTGTTTGCGAGGGGCTACGATATTCTCTAAGCTTGACCTCAGGAAGAGAGGGGGATAAATGGAAGACGGCCTTCAACACTCCTAATGGCCATTATGAGTATTTGGTCATGCCGTTCGGCCTCACTAATGCCCCTGCCGTCTTCCAGGCGCTTGTGAATGATGTTCTGAGGGACATGTTGAATCGTTTTGTCTTCATTTATCTTGATGACATCCTGATTTTTTCCAGAACGCTCGATGTCCAGCATGTCCAGCTGGTCCTGGGCCGCCTACTGGAGAACCAGCTCTACGTCAAGGCGGAGAAATGCGACTTCCATGTGTCCACCATTGCTTTCCTAGGCTACATCATCACCACTAATGGTGTTACCATGGATCCGGCCAAAGTCAACGCGGTGGCTGACTGGCCCCGCCCCTCCACCCCTAAACAACTGCAGAGGTTCCTGGGCTTCGCAAACTTCTACAGATGTTTTATCCGGGACTACAGCAAGGTGACGTCGCCACTCCATGCTCTCACTGCCTGTTCGGTCAACCGTTTCCGCTGGACCCCCGAAGCGGACCGGGCCTTCAGGGAGCTTAAGCGGCGCTTCTCCTCCGCCCCAATTCTGACCCACCCAGACCCTTCGTTACCTTTTGTGGTAGAGGTTGACGCGTCTGATGTGGGCGTTGGTGCGGTGCTCTCCCAGGCTTCCCCCAAGGATAAGAAGCTCCATCCTTGCGCCTTTTTCTCTAAGAAGCTCGACTCGGCGGAGCGCAACTATGACATTGGCAACCGGGAGCTGTTGGCAGTCAAGGTGGCGTTAGAGGAATGGCGACACTGGTTAGAGGGGGCGGAGCTTCCTTTTGTGATCTGGACTGACCACAAGAATTTGGCCTATATCCAGTCGGCCAAGAGACTCAATTCCAGACAGGCCCGGTGGGCTCTGTTTTTTGACCGTTTCCGTTTCACCCTTTCCTACTGTCCGGGGTCCAAGAATCTGAAGCCAGACGCGCTCTCCCGCCAGTTTGACCCCTCAGAGAAGGACCCAGACCCTGGTCCCATTATCCCTGGTGACCTTGTCATAGCACCTGTGACATGGGGTATAGAGACCATTGTTAGGCAGGATCTTCAGCAGGATCCTGACCCGGTCGGTGGCCCACCTTCCTGCCTGTTCGTGCCCGGCACCGCTCGCTCCGAGGTCCTCCAGTGGGCCCACTCTTCCAACCTGGCCTGCCACCCCGGCGTTCGGCGCACCCTGGCCCTCCTTCGGCAACGCTTCTGGTGGCCGTCCGTGGAGGCTGACACTCGCTCCTTTGTCCGGGCGTGCCCGGTCTGTGCTCGAAACAAGACCCCCAACCTGAGACCTTCTGGGCTACTCCAACCCCTGCTGGTACCACACCGCCCCTGGTCCCATATCTCTATTGACTTTGTCACGGGACTTCCCACCTCTGAAGGAAAGACTGTCATCCTAACCATTGTGGACCGGTTCTCGAAGATGGCCCACTTTGTCCCGGCGCCTAAACTCCCCTCTGCCCAGGAGACGGCCCAGCTCATGATCGACCATGTCTTCCGGTTACATCCCCAGTCTAATGGCCAGACAGAGCGTGTGAATCAGGACCTGGAGGTCGCGCTCCGCTGTCTGGTGTCGGATAACCCCTCCGCTTGGTGTAGCCAGCTCGCATGGGTGGAGTACTCCCACAACTCTCTTCCCAGCTCCTCTACGGGCCTGTCCCCGTTTGAGTGTGCGCTGGGCTATCAACCTCCGCTGTTTCCGGAGCAGGAGAGAGAAGTAGAGGTCCCTTCCGTTCAAGACTTTGTCCGTCGGTGCCGACGCACCTGGAAGAAGGCCCGGACCTCTCCTCCGCTCTTGCGTACGGCTACGAGGAACCGGAAACAGGCTGACCAGCACAGAAGGCCTGCCCCTGACTATCAACTAGGACAGGAAGTTTGGCTTTCTACCCGAGACCTGCCCTTGCGGGTCGAATCCCGGAAACTGTCCCCGCACTACATTGGCCCGTTCAAGATCGTACGCATCATCAACCCAGTGGCAGTGCGGCTCAAGCTTCCCAAGACCCTTCGGGTGCACCCCACCTTCCATGTCTCTCAGCTCAAGCCAGTGTCTTCCTCCCCGCTTGTGCCCCCTGCTAAGCCCCCCCCTCCCCCTCGCCTTCTGGACGGCCATCCCACCTACACTGTCCGGCGCCTATTGAAGATGCGCCGCTGGGGCAGGGGCCGTCAATACCTCGTGGACTGGGAGGGATATGGTCCAGAAGAACGCTGCTGGGTCTCGGCCCGGAACATCCTCGACCCCTCTCCGATCGCCGACTTCAACCGTCGGGCCCCTGGGGCAGCTAAGGGGACGTCAGGAGCCGTCCCTAGCAGTGATGTTTTTTTCAGCATATTTAGATTTAGTCTTAGTCTTAGTCTTTTGAATAAGACACATTTAGTCTTTAGTCCCATTTAGTCTTCTGAAATTATTTTTTGTTTAGTTTAGTCTTAGTCGACGAAATATCAAAATAATTTAGTCTTGGTTTAGTCTTAGTCTTTTAGTCTTAGTCTTTGTGGTTTAGTCTTAGTCTTTTAGTCTTTGTGATTTAGTCTTAGTCTTTTAGGCTTAGTCTTTGTGATTTAGTCTTAGTCTTTTAGTCTTAGTCAAATACATTTTAGGTTTGAACATGCAATACAGACACATATTTAGTTGTAATATGAAACATGTCTCATTTTATTTTTAGTAACAAAACAAGAAGTAAAGTGCAATAGTATGACTAACATTAACAGTGCATACTGCAGATATCTGACATTCATTCAAGTACAATCATGTTCTTGAAAAATAGAACCACATAACTCTGAACATGTTAACATTCTGTCAAAAAGAAAAAGTGCAATTCTCTATATTATACAAGTCTAAAACCTGGAGAGGGCTATACTATACTATACAAGTTTAAAACCTGGAGAGGGCTATACTATACAAGTTTAAAACCTGGAGAGGGCTATACTATACTATACTGTAAGTGTAAACTGTACTATACTATACAAGCTTAAAACCTGGAGAGGGCTATACTATACTGTAAGTGTAAACTGTACTATACTATACAAGTCTAAAACCTGGAGGGGACTATACTATACTGTACTATACTTAACTATACAAGAAAAAGTGCAAAGAAATGGTGAGCAAAACTGAGCATCCGACTAACACTGCTAAGGCTACACCATCCGAGTACTCGGAGTACATTTTCAAATGTAAATAAAAATATATAATGCTATGCTATTGCACAAATGGATGGAAAACACTCCTGTACTTACTGTTCAAATAAAATCAACCTAAAACTTAAATTGCAAATACAATATTCCTGAAGTGAAAAATATAACCAGTGACCTGACCTGACCTGACCTCAGGCTCTGAACAAGTATGGAAAAAATAGTGCAAATGTGTAAATATCACATTAAATTAAAGAACTCTCATCAATGGTTTAAGCATTTAGACCTGAGGCACCTTCTACAAATGGATTCTCCAAAAGGTTTTCTGAAAAACCTACGTTTCTACTAGTCACGGGTGCTCAAACTATGTCATGTCAAGGACCCCTAGAATTATAATGTATTGTAATTGGCCCTGGACCCCAAATCTGGAAATCTGTTGTTCCAGCCAAGCAAAGATTTGAGCAAAAAAACGTTCGCTCTGAAAGAATATAATTAAATTCAAAGATCTTTCAAAAATAGCAGATCTACAAGCTTGTAGCGCAGCACTCGAGCTTGTAGATCTGCTATTTTTCAACAGTTAAAGTATAACAATGCTTAAACACCAAAAGGGGTTCCCATACTGAATGGGTTAAACAAAAATAAAGAAAAATACTGTAGCAGTGAAAACACTATTTGTTTCTGTTCATCTTAAGGAAAGCACCTCGCTCCAATGTGACCCTTCCTCTGTTGCGCTTGCCTCTTGTGAGATCTCCTGTGACACTGAATACTCTCTCTGCGAAAGCTTGAGAAGCTGGCATAGCTAACAAGTCTAATGCAAACGGTTTTAAACTGTGGTAAAAACTGTCACTCTCGTCCAGCCAAAAGCCTGTCGCTGTGTCCTCTGGGAGGGGATGTGAAAGTTCTTCCTTGTACTTGATGATCTGCTGCCTGATGCTGGTTGGGGTTGCCCGGCCAGGTCTTGCCAAGGCTCCTGTGGTGCGGCACTTAGAAAGAAACCTGAACACTGGCTGCTTTGTGGAAGCTGGTTCCTCCTCAACATTCTCCTCTTCTGCATCATCTTCTTGTTCCGAGAGCGACGGGTCATCTGTGTGTGGCTGCGTGGATTTGACCACATACTCCTCTGCCTGCCTCAGCAGTTCCTGGATATTTCCACCAGCCATGTCAACATTAAGAAGGATCTCACAGACAGTTGGGTTGACAAAGCAGGCAGCTGCTGCAAGTGGTGAGAACTTTTCATTGTCTGGATCGAGAAAGCGAGCAAACCGCTCGTTCAGATTTGCCTTCATGTGGTCTGCAAGAGTGGCGAGGTCTCTGTAGCGAGAGCTTCGTGAGAACTCTGTAAGGTGGCTGTGCAGATCAAAGATGGCAGGGACCACTAGGGACATTGATGTGGTGTCACTCTGGAGGGTTTTAGTATGTTCTGCAAAAGGCAGCAGTAGCTCATGCACTGAAGAAAGCTTTTGCCACTCACTCACTTGCAAGGTGTCCCATCCCATGTCAGTCGCAATTTTGCACAGTTCCACTTTGATTTTGAGGAGTCGTGCAATCATGTTGAATGTGCTTGACCAGCGTGTGGGGCAGTCATTTAGAACAACAAGGCCGCACTTCTCTATTACCTTCTGTGTTGCAACTGAGGACTTGCGAAAGAGCTTCACCACATGTCTTGTTTTTTCGAGGATTCTCTTGACAGCAGCCTCCTTCTGCACCATCAGGACCACAAGCTGTAAGGTATGCACGACACACGGGGTCCAGTCCATGTCCATGTTGACTTGCTGGTACCTATAACGAGAGGAAGAGACGAATAAGTCTAATATATATACACGTTCACATTGGAGTGGGAAAAGTCTGTTTCATATTCATGTGATAAATGACTAATACAATAATTAAATAAACATGGCTCACCGCTGGTCATCGGTTTCAGTGTCATTTTCCATTGAGGAGCCAGCGGAGTCTTCCTCCTCGGAGTCGGAGCTGATGTCTTCTTCTGGGGTGGTCTTAAAGGCTGCCACCATGTTACTCCCATTGTCTGTTATTACTGTAAGGATTTTCTCCTCTGGTATGCCCCACTCATGCATACATTTGTCCACATATGCCTTAATTGACACTGCAGTGTGTGGGTGGGATACTTGTTCAAGAGCTAGCAATATGTGTTCTGGCTTACATTGTTCAACACAAAAGTAGCATGCACTTATAGCCAGGAATGAGGCTGTCAGTCCTTTTTTTGTCCACATGTCAAGGTCAATCGACACTTTCCGCACAGCAGCCAGTCTCTCTTTGAATTTTTGTTTCTCACGTGCATACTCTGCCTCAATCAAATTGCCTAATTTACTCTTTGGAACACTTAGTCTCCTATCCATTATCTCCATCATTTGCAAAAAGTCCTCATCTTCAATTGTTGTGATAGGTAAACCTGAGCGCCCAATCCATTTGGCTATGGCATCAACCTTGATCCTTTGTTCTTTAGAGTCACATTTGTACTTGGAAGCACTAAGAAAAGCGGTAGAGATGTTCTGCTGGCCTTGTGAATGTGATTTAGGCCTACTAGAACTTCCACTTGGCTCATCTTGGTCAGCAGACTGAGGTAGTGGCTGAGCAGAGGTCTTCTGTTTTTTTATCTGTGAAAGTGAATAAAGGAAGTAATCAAATTGAGTTTTTCTCTCTCACCTAATCCCCTCACATCTCTCTCTGACACACACACACACACACACACACACACACACACACACACAGTCACACACACACACACACACACACACACACACACACACAACTTTGTCCCGTCATCCACTATAATAGTACATTTATGCAAACGTGAATACTTTGTAGTACAGTTTGTCAGACTACCGGTCTGACTCTGCACTTGCTTGTTAACCTGCACTCTGGTACACAGTAAGTGAGCACATACTCTGAACTTTTCTATACATTTCCTCTCTTTATTTTTGTACCATCTGTTTTGTCTTCTGTCTGTGTTTTAGTTAGCACACTAATCAGACTGTATCTCTGAAACTGAAACAAGAGATCATTAGGACTAATTGCTATCAACTGAGCCATCAACAACAGCTCATTTGAACTATTAGCTCCACCTACATTTGTAGAAAATCTCTCCAGCCCTCTATATATAGGGCCCAATTTCACAGGCACTCTGACTACCGGCCTGACTCTGCACTTGCTTGTTAACCTGCACTCTGGTACACAGTAAGTGAGCACATACTCTGAACTTTTCTATACATTTCCTCTCTTTATTTTTGTACTATCTGTTTTGTCTTCTGTCTGTGTTTTAGTTAGCACACTAATCAGACTGTATCTCTGAAACTGAAACAAGAGATCATTAGGACTAATTGCTATCAACTGAGCCATCAACAACAGCTCATTTGAACTATTAGCTCCACCTACATTTGTAGAAAATCTCTCCAGCCCTCTATATATAGGGCCCAATTTCACAGGCACTCTGACTACCGGCCTGACTCTGCACTTGCTTGTTAACCTGCACTCTGGTACACAGTAAGTGAGCACATACTCTGAACTTTTCTATACATTTCCTCTCTTTATTTTTGTACTATCTGTTTTGTCTTCTGTCTGTGTTTTAGTTAGCACACTAATCAGACTGTATCTCTGAAACTGAAACAAGAGATCATTAGGACTAATTGCTATCAACTGAGCCATCAACAACAGCTCATTTGAACTATTAGCTCCACCTACATTTGTAGAAAATCTCTCCAGCCCTCTATATATAGGGCCCAATTTCACAGGCACTCTGACTACCGGCCTGACTCTGCACTTGCTTGTTAACCTGCACTCTGGTACACAGTAAGTGAGCACATACTCTGAACTTTTCTATACATTTCCTCTCTTTATTTTTGTACTATCTGTTTTGTCTTCTGTCTGTGTTTTAGTTAGCACACTAATCAGACTGTATCTCTGAAACTGAAACAAGAGATCATTAGGACTAATTGCTATCAACTGAACTGAGCCATCAACAACAGCTCATTTGAACTATTAGCTCCACCTACATTTGTAGAAAATCTCTCCAGCCCTCTATATATAGGGCCCAATTTCACAGGCACTCTGACTACCGGTCTGACTCTGCACTTGCTTGTTAACCTGCACTCTGGTACACAGTAAGTGAGCACATACTCCGAACCTTTTCTATACATTTCCTCTCTTTATTTTTGAAAAATCACACAGGCTGACTAAATATAGCCTAGCGTCCAATCCAAAGACCCGGACATCCAGACACATCGAAGGAGGCCGTCCTAGGGGTTCTGTATCAACTTACTTCCTACTATTATGTTATAATTATTAGTTATACTTTATTATTATTATTATTATTATCCTTATACCTGTTTAGAATGTGCTTTCCCACCGTCCCTATACTGTCCTCCTCATGTCGCCCTAGACACTACCTCTCCAGTCACAGAGATCCCTCAAATCTCATCTATCCAGCTCGTTCACCCAGTCACCACATTGTGGTGGATGGAGGCCTATGGAACTGCCACGCAGCTACCAAAAAGAATATGCCTGAATTCATTTCAGGCCACGCCTCCCTCAAGTCTCTGCATTTCCTTGCTCTGACTGAAACCTGGATCACCCCAGATAACACTGCAACTCCCGCTGCCCTCTCTGTTTCACACAAGTTCACCCACACCCCTCGCCAAACAGGCACAGGGGGTGGTACAGGGCTACTAACATCCCCCAAATGGAATTTCCGTGTCTTAAATCTCTCTCACCTTTCTCTGTCCACATATGAATTTCATGCGATCTCAATATCACAGCCAGTCCCCCTCATCCTCATTGTGCTCTATCGCCCTCCAGGAACTCTCGGGAACTTCCTGGAAGAACTAGACTCTCTGATGAGCTCGTTTCCGGAAGATGGCACCCCTCTGATTCTACTGGGTGACTTCAACCTTCCTACCGCAGAGAAGTATCTTCCCGTTACATCCCTTCTGGCCTCATTTGACCTCTCCCTATCTCCCTCCCCTCCCACTCACAAGGCTGGTAATGTTTTGGACCTTGTGTTCTCCAGAGCCTGCTCTCCCTCCACACTCTCTGTTACCCCCTTAACTAGGTCTGACCACCACTTCATAACCTTCTCCCTCTCTCTCTCCACCCTCCCGCCTAAACCTGTTAACCCTCCGAACGTCACCTCCCGACGCAATCTCAAGTCCCTAAACCCCGCCTCCCTCTCATCCTCTATTCTCTCCTCTCTACCCTCCCTGGAGTCCTTCCTCTCCCTCTCACCTGACACTGCAACCTCATCCTTCCTCTCCTCTATCTCATCTGCATTCGACCAACACTGCCCGCTCTCATCCAGGCCAGCTCGCTCATGTCCACCGGCTCCCTGGCTATCTGAAACTCTCAGATCTGAACGAACACCTCTAAGGGCAGCCGAAAGAAAGTGGCACAAGACAAAGCTACCAGATGACCTTTCCCACTTTCACTCACTCCTTTCTGCCTTCGCCCTCTCACTAACCACTGCTAAACCCTCTTTCTACCACACCAAAATCCAATCCTGTACTTCTAACCCAAGGAAGCTCTTCTCCACTTTCTCCTCCCTCCTTAAACCCCCTCCCCCCACTCAACCTGCATCCCTCACTGCTGATGTTTTTGTCAACTACTTCGAGAAGAAGGTTGATGATATCAGCAGCTCCTTTCCTCCCCTCCCACATAAAGTGGCATCTGACTCAACCAACACTAACCCCAACATACCATGCATGTCCTCCTTCTCTCCTCTTTCCCCAGACGAGGTTCTACAACTAGTGACATCCTCTAGACCTACCACCTGTCCTCTTGATCCTGTCCCGTCTCCAATCTTCCAGACCATCGCACCTGATCTGCTCCCCTTCATCACCTCCATCATCAACACCTCAGTAACCTCAGGCTGCGTCCCATCTGTCCTCAAGTCAGCCAGAGTAACACCACTCCTCAAGAAACCAACTCTTGACCCCTCAGATGTCAAGAACTACAGACCGGTATCACTCCTTTCATTTATTTCTAAAACCATGGAACGTGTTGTCTCCAACCAGCTCTCTCTCCATCTCTCACAGCACAACCTGCTGGATCCCAACCAGTCCGGATTTAAGAAGGCCCACTCCACAGAAACTGCCCTGCTGGCAGTCACAGAAGCACTACATGCTGCCCAAGCTGCTTCCCACTCTGCAGTACTGATCCTCCTAGACCTATCGGCAGCATTTGACACAGTGAACCACCAGCTGCTCCTAGACACCCTAGCGGATCTAGGCATCGGTGGAACGGCACTAAAGTGGTTCTCTTCCTACCTCACCGACCGGACCTACCAGGTTTCCTGGAAAGGTCTGTTATCATCCCCCCGAACCCTCCAAACTGGGGTCCCACAGGGATCTGTACTTGGTCCCCTCCTTTTCTCACTGTACACCAAATCCTTTGGCACTATCATCTCTGCTCACAATATATCCTATCACTGCTACGCCGATGACACACAACTGTTTCTATCCTTCCCCCCCTCTGCCACTCAGGTGGAAGAGCGCATCACCGCATGCCTGGCTGACATCTCACAGTGGATGTCCTCCAACCACCTCAAACTGAACCCAGACAAGACTGAGCTTCTCTTCTTCCCAGCTAAGTCCTGCCCTATGCGGGAGCTAACTATCTCCGTAGACAACGCCCTGGTAACGTCTGTCCCAACAGCCAGGAATCTTGGTGTTGTCCTGGACAGTCAGCTCTCGTTCAAAACTCACATCACAGCTGTCACTCGATCCTGTAGGTTCACACTCTATAACATACGACGAATTAGACCGTTCCTCACCCAGGAATCAGCCCAGCTCCTAATCCAGACAACAGTCTTGTCAAAACTTGACTATTGTAACTCCCTCCTTACTGGCCTACCAGCATGTGCACTTAAACCTCTCCAGCTGATCCAAAATGCCGCAGCTCGCTTGGTCTTCAACCAGCCAAAATTCTCACATGTCTCCCCCCTGCTCCGTTCCCTCCACTGGCTCCCGGTCGCTGCCCGCACAGAATACAAAACTCTGATGCTGGCATTCAAAGCAACCAAAGGTATGGCTCCCCCATATCTTGCAAGTATGATCGAACCCTACAAACCCTCCCGCTCACTCAGATCAGCCAACGCAGGGAAGCTGGAAGTACCCTCACTAAAAACGCCGGGACAACACTCCACACGTCCCAAACTCTTCTCCCTTCTGGCTCCAAAACTGTGGAATGCACTTCCCATTGCAGTCAGAACTGCAGCATCACTCCCAATCTTCCGCCGTAGTCTGAAAACCCACCTTTTCAGACTCCATCATGGCCCATAGCACTTACCCCACCCCCTTAGATAGCAATTCTGTAGACTTAGATAGCATTTGATACAGTCTTATAGCATGTTATGTAGACAGCATAAGTGCATTGTATGTGCTATTGTCATAGCACGTCATAGTACATATGTATAGCATAGTAGTATAGATGTATAGCTTATATGTATAGTTTCATTATAGATATTCCACTGTTACTTTCTTAGCTTCGCATGTTTCATGATAAATGTTTTTATGTGATGTATACCCATGCTTTTTTGTTCTTGCTTAATGTAAGTCGCTCTGGATTAAGAGCGTCTGCTAAATGCCTAAATTGTAAATTGTAAATTGTTTCAATTTGAGGACAATTGAATAGTTTACACATAGTTGAGAGTAGTTCACGGTAGTTTATCCGATTAAACAACAACAACAACATTTAGCTTGTGTGCTACTGTGCTTACCTTCTCATATAGTATTAGTAGTCTCCAAATGCCGCTTGAGGTTAGTTGTGTTCTTCCCTTTTAGTTTTAAGTCACACGTTACACAAGTGGTCTTGTCCGTCCTGGCGTCATATGTGAAATTTGACCAGACGTCAATTCTTCGTTTGCGTCCCAAAGTCTCCGAAAAAAACGACATTATTTCTGTTCACACTTCACTGTTAATGTGCATACATGGACCGGGTGACTGCGGAGCGCCGCACTGCACTGGCAAAAACGGTGCAACTAAACAAATAACTTTATCCGGCTGCTAGTCTTTCCTCCATATCTATTCTACTACTACTGTTTGTTTGTGTAACCGACCTTGCTGTTTTCCTGCATGCAGCATGCTAGCACCGGCGCCTATTATAGGTGGATCAACCTAACCTAACGCGATGAGGGTCGTTCTGATTGGATCTCTTTTCCATTCGTCCCGCCCTAACATTTTCGTCTCGTCTGATTCGTTGACTAACATGTCCATTACATTTCGTCTTCGTGTTCGTCTTCAGATGATACTTTTTGTTTAGTCTTCAGTTCGTCTTCGTCCTGGAAAAAGCTTCGTTGACGAACATTTTAGTCTTAGTCTTAGTCCACGAAAACAACACTGGTCCCTAGGAGGGGGGGTCCTGTCACAGCCCTGGCCACAGTCTGTGCCACACCCACTCATCCACTGTCCTGATGACTACCTGGACCCACCTGTGTGTCTCACCTCACCTGCTCCCTGATTAACCTAGTCTATATATAGCCCTTGATGCCCTCATGTGTTTGTTGGATTATAAATTTGCTCTGCCTTGTGAATACGTTTATTCCTGCCTTGTATGGTGTACCTTATTTTCTAAGTAAAATACTTTAAGTTATTCCTGGTGTCCTGTGTTCTGCATTTTGGATCTTTACCTGGGAGAGAAGCCTGACAGTACCTGTTTAATTCTACCTGAAAAGTTCATGTCATGTCTGTAAAAGAAAGTAATAATATTAAGTCTTGTGTTCACAGTATACCTGGCTGTGATATATTAGTCCCATAGGTGTTTCCACCACCTGCCAATAGGTGGCAGTGCTAGTTCACAGTGGAATGCCGTGTGTGGAGTCACGACCATAGAGGTCACGACACAGCCGGAAAGAGAGAGTTGAGAGGAAACCATGTTGTTATCTATTGTTGACCTGTATGTCTCTCCTGCTGTGAATTAATAAAACGTGAACCATCATTTTATACCCAACAATCGTGTGCAAGACTGCAATTGGATCCTAGTGTAATACATGCGACACTTTTTCGACTTGTATTTACGGTGAAGTCATTCGCGTCCGACTCCATATCGAGGCAACATTCCCTGAGAAGGTATTTTGTTGTTGTTTCACACTAAGTAAAAAACAATCGTTAATTTCAGTGCTTTCTATTTGTACGGCTGTTTTGATTTGCAGACGATTCTTAAGGGATTTCATGTGTTATGCTAATCTGTATGCTAACTCCATGCGAAGATTCCATATAAAAGAAAGACCATATAGCGTTAGAGTCAGTTTCGATGGCGGCTCCCATTCTGGGCATCGTGTAAGTCCAACACGAAGAAGATTCGCCATTGCAACTATTCTATCATTGTATTGGAAGCTTCGGTATCTCATGTTGAATACACCATCATGTAAAAAATGCCGGATGCTAACTTGCATATGTTGAGCTGTTTTTATAATTTTTATGTGACCATACGATTAACAACCTATAAAAAAATCATCGTCAAATCAAAGTCTAACTCATGTTGCTATGATTAGGTGATGTAGTGGTGATCTAAAACTAACGGTGACAAAACAAATTATCTTTATTGTTAACCCCCTTACTGACCAACCTAATTTAACATTGGATTGATCCTTATGCCAGCACTATTCATATTTGTAATTTGCAGTGTTGTAGCCCTTACATCGCGTTACATTACATAACGAAACTACTATTTGCAATAATTTGTAACCTAACGCTTTACATTTCCCATTCCATAACGGTGTTGTAATTACTGTGCGCGTGTTAACCGCGTTATGGCGTTATTATGTCAACTTCATTTGAAAAAATATCACCGAATAGTAGTAGTGGTCCGTAGTAGTTGTGAATCGATATAATTCAACTAAGCTGCGGGGAAAACACAGATGTACGAGCCCAAAGCGCTGTGCATTGCGACGGGTAGATAACATATAAATCTGCTACTTCTAGCGCAGGAAGGGTGCATGCTTATGACGCTCTAACTATGCATCAGCAGCAGCCAGCGACGCTGCGACAGTCACGAGCAGCAGACAGGATGCACAGACAGATCCGACACAACTTTATTGCACACATCTGTGCTTTCATCCACGCTTCCATAGCCTTTTAAATCTTATTTCCCATCCACGGGCACAAGCAGTGAGTCAGCAGCTTCCACCCGGTGGTGTTGTTGTCTGACCAGGGAAGCTACTAGCTAGTAGCTAGCATGGGAGCTAACGTTCCATATAATTAGAAGGAGTTAGAAGGAAGGAGTCCTCTTTAATAACACTATACTTTCCATTCGTTCCCCAACCCCTCGCACTCGCTGCTGCGTTTACACGGGCAGACACAAAGACAAATGGGAATATCATTTGGAGGTTTAACAATGAATGATAGACTGTATCGTTGCGCCTGCCCGTGTTTAATGGTCAGGGTTTCACTGTCCACAGCAGGCAGACCTGTCTACCGTATGCACTTCCCAAAAGTCAGAGACATGCCACCACCTATAAATTCAAACCCACCTGGAATATTGCTATCTCATTCCACTTTAATTCATTTTATTCCATAGTCTTAGTTTTTCTCTAATAAAGTAGTTTTTATTTTTTTCTCATTGTCACAGTGTGTATCAAAATGGAACCCAAGTGCAGGCAACACAGGCAGAGTAAGTTCAATAGTTTAATAGCGACCAAAACCAAGGGAAAAGGCTTACATCGAAGTACATCAGGCAGAGGTCAAAACCAAGAAAGCAGTCCAAAACAGGCAAACAAATCCAAGGGGGCAGGCAGAATATCAAAGTCCAAAAACAGGCAGGAGGTCAAAATCCAAACTAGTAAATAATCTAAGAACACTAGGAAAATACAGAGAACAGGAATGTAACACATGTAACAATGGTTATCTTCTAGCAAGGAATGAGGCAGAATGAGTCCAGTTTTATAGGCGGTGGCTTGATTGCAGAAGTAGGCACAGGTGTGTAATGAGAAGGGAACTGTTGGGCTGATGAGGCAGTGGGAGACAGGTGTATAGGTCTGCAGTGTGGTGGAATAGAATGTGGGAGTGGCTGAAGTGGAACTACAGACAGGGGAAGACTCAAACCATGACAGTACCCTCCCCTCAAGGGGCGGATTCCAGACGACCCATGACCTAAACCAGGAACGAGCAGGGTGTCTGGAGGAGGGAGACTGTGTCATGGCACCAGAGCAAAGGGGTCCGGGAACCTGAACCTCAGGTGGACGGCCTGGAGGATGGACCGGGGCTGAGGCGATGGAGGCGCTGTCCGGAGGTCGGCCGGGAGGCCGAGACGAGGCGAAGGAGGCGCCGTCTGGAGGTCGGCTGGGAGGACAAGACGAGGCAGTCAAAACGTCGTCCGGTGGACGACCCGGAGGCCGAGACAAGGCAGAGGACACATGGGCCGACGGCAGGCATGCCGCAAGCTTTGGAAGTAACACCGGAGGTGCCGCAGACTCTGGAAGTGACACCGGAGGTGCCGCAGACTCTGGAAGTGACACCGGAGGTGCCGCAGGCTCTGGAAGTGACACCGGAGGTGCCGCAGACTCTGGAAGTGACACCGGAGGTGCCGCAGACTCTGGAAGTGACACCGGAGGTGCCGCAGGCTCTGGAAGTGACACCGGAGGTGCCGCAGACTCTGGAAGTGACACCGGAGGTGCCGCAGACTCTGGAAGTGACACCGGAGGTGCCGCAGGCTGTAGAAGTGACACCGGAGGTGCCACAGGCTGTAGACGTGACACCGGAGGTGCCGCAGGATGTAGAAGTGACACCGGAGACGACGAGGTGGGTGCTGTACACCCTGGAGACATAGTGGGTGCTGCACACCCTGGAGGCATGGTGGGTGCTGCATCGAAGTACATCAGGCAGAGGTCAAAACCAAGAAAGCAGTCCAAAACAGGCAAACAAATCCAAGGGGGCAGGCAGAATATCAAAGTCCAAAAACAGGCAGGAGGTCAAAATCCAAACTAGTAAATAATCTAAGAACACTAGGAAAATACAGAGAACAGGAATGTAACACATGTAACAATGGTTATCTTCTAGCAAGGAATGAGGCAGAATGAGTCAGGGGAAGACAGGGGAAGACAGGGAAAGACTCAAACCATGACACTCATGTTCTCCTTAAAGTGTCTTTAAGTACTCAGAGAAGCATTATATAAATAATACTATTATCACTATTATTAGTATTACTACTTGTTTTATTGCCTATGCTTATGTAGAAAAAAAAGCTCAATGCTCAGGTCAAATATGCCTATTGATATGCGATTAAAATGTGATTAATTGAGATTAATTCATCACAAAGCCTCCAATTAATTAGATGTTTTTTAATGGACCCATAAGTGTTTATTATTTAAGTTAGGTTTTGCCATAATCATGTCTTTTGCCATAATCAGGTAGCTTTACAACAAAGATGTATTCGGCTATTCGGTTTTCGGCCAACTGTTTCCTATATTCGGTATTCGGTTTCGGCCAAGAATTTCCCTTTCGGTGCATCCCTAATATCTCTATCACTGCAGATATATGGACTAATTTCTTTATTTTATTATTATAAAAAAAAAGATAAGGCAAGTTGAGGCTACAATACAGATGCCTGTCAAAATTCCTGAACATGTTTTATTGTTCCACTACATTTCATAATGAGGGAGTTGTCTTTTAAATCGTTTTTTATATTAATATTTTTTTAAGTAAAGTAAAGTACAAATTACTTTTTAGATAAGTAACGATAACTATAATTCCTTACTTTTTAAAAGTAACTTCCCCAACACTGGTGTCTGGAGGATTAAAGGTAATGCCCCTATGTATGTAATCTGACACCACTGCCATATCAAGCATATAGTCATTACGTCATACGCTGGCATGGCGCATAGACATCAAACGGCGACATGGATGAAAACTATTACTTGCGTGCTCTGCTTGCGCAAATAATTACAACAACTGGGGGGGAAATGAAAATAAAATATAATGCAAAAAACTAAAGAAAAAACAATGATTACTTCACTGAAGTCACTCTTAGAGCCGACTTGCTATCATATTGATATATTTCGCCAGTCTGGCTTGTTTTTTGCTTAACCAGCATGTGTAATTTTAAATTAGCCAATCGCTTAATTATTTTCCTTGTGATATTGTGACAAGGAGGGAGCCAGGTGGTAATGGCGTCCATCCACCTCATGATCACATCCAAAGGCTTCTCAGTTGTGAGGAGTGCCTGGTGTTCGTCCATGAGGTGGTGGAGCCTCTCATGCAGATGATGCACAGCTGTGGATGGGTGGACCAGTTTCCCTTTGCTCTTCACTGTAATGAGTACTGCCTCTGACTCCACGGAGTGGAGGCTGTAGTAGCCATGCTCACTGAGGGCACTGCTTGAGAGGCAGTACTCACTACAGGCTTCACATGCAGTTGTCGTATATTGTCCTGTGGATCAGTACCTTATTTTCCCAATGCAGAATGAACAACAAACAAGCTCCGATTCCCAGGCAAAGTCCTTCTTTATTCAATCAAGGCATCTCCCATAGTTAAATCAGGTTACAAGCATAGCAAAGTCATCTTTTCCATCGTATAGCAGCACAATCAGGCCAGGGTGAGCCTGACCGTCCTGGCTCCTCCATTTTCCAACTAACCAGCCTCAGAGCCCCCCAAGTCCTTCCCAATGCATCCCTTTTATCCATCCCCCTCATGCAGTCTGGTCTCACCTTTTGTCCCTGTGTGTGTGTGTGTGTGTGTGTGTGTGTGTGTGTGTGTGTGTGTCAGGGGAAACAGCTAATCAAAGAACCCCAACTGTGTCCCTGTAGTACTCATAAAATGCATGGAGACAAACTGTATAGCCTCCTACCGTAAAGAATGGCTCCTCTATCAGTCAACAGGATGGCCTAAAGCCTAGTTTGGAGACACTAAAGATATATCAGATAAAAGATCACTCAAGAATTATCTTGAGAAGTCAAAGAGTGAAGCCACAAGGCTTCCTGCCTGTGGAACAATTGATATGCAAATAGTTAAGACACTGTGGTGGGTGATGAAAGGAGAAATGGCTCGCAAGTTTAACAATTATGACTAACCAAGTAGTTATGAATATGCTATATGATTCAAATTACACCACACATCCCCCCTACTAATAGTCCTCACGACTATTAGTCTAAAATATGAATCATAATTTGGCTCAAAAATGTTTTCCTCCCCAAAATCCCCAAATGTTCAAATTTCCCAAACTGTCTCCCTTCATAGGTAATTACCCTCTTCCCACCTGGACACTATTCGAAAAAAGTAAATTAACACAAAAACTCAAAACTAAATCAGCTAACCTAAGACTGGAAGTGACACAAAATAATAAATCAACTGTACTACTGCAATCTCAATCTCAAGAATGAAGAAACATACAGTACATGAAAATCAAACGTCAGTACATCAACATGGAAGCAATAGATTTCCACTATTCCTCAGCGCACTTAGATGGAGTCTAGAAAAAGTCAGTGTCAGATGACAGCTAGGTGACAGATCAAAAGCCGTGCTATCAATAGCACAGAGAGGGGCGTCTCAATGTGCAGCTTCTTAGAGTCTCTCGTTGCGGCTTCTGGTCACATTGTCCAGCAAAATGACCATGTGTCCCACAGTTATGGCAAACCCCTTTCATCCGCCAGCGTTGTGCAGCATAGGGCTGTGCTGCCCACTGATAGGATGACACTGGTTGTTGACTCTGTGGTTCCCTCATTCTCCACGGCGGCACTTGTTGATGATGGTCTGCGCTGTCCTGCGGTTGCTGCAAAATCAGTCTCTCCTCTCGAATCTTTGTCAGCTGTTCTGCTCGTAGCTGACGTTTAAGGTCGACATCTTTGAGTCTTTGTAACTCCTGTTTGTTCCGGACCAGGTTTACGCAGTGAGCAATATGGTCTGTGTAGGTTACCAAAGGCATACTACCAAGGTCCGCAATCTTTGCCAGTTCAGCTTGCATATCTGGGGACAAACCTTTTTCCAGTTTCTTTCGCACAACACTACCCTCCATCCCATTGCGATTTGCAAATTGCGATTTGCTGGATCCTGTCAAGTCCACCCATTGCTGGTAGAATCTGTCCACATATAAGCTCTCGGCTGTTCTGTGGCTTTCAGTGGGTCAATGTTGACGCTATCCGGGTAAACCTTGAGCTGATAAACTTCTCTCAGAGCACGCCAGAATGCACTTCTGTGTGGCACAAAAGGATCGCTGTCATTCTCTGAGATCTGCTCTGGTCAAGAGATCATTAAGAACATACACATTCTCCAGCTGGATAATCAAAGCTTTCATGTCACCGATAGCCAACTGATTATCCTCGATTCCCAACTGTGGGTCCTTCATCAATGCATGAAACTTCGAAATCCAATTATATGCTCCCGCCTCAAGGGGTGGCAGTTGTTTCGAAACGTATGACAAGTCTGAATGGTACCATGGCATATATTTCCCTCTCAGCACTGGCAGCTGAGTGACAACTGTCTCACTGTCAGGTGTGGGTATCTCAGTCCTCTTCTGTGGTCTGCATGGGTGCCTGTTCAAAGCCCCCCTGGAGTCTTTCACACGTCTCCGGCTTGAATTTGTGCGAGTGTGGGAATGCCTCTCACAATCACTGCTGTCCTGTTCCAAATCCTCATCACTTTTGTTGATGTCCTTCCTCTTCCTCTTACTTCCACTCTGCGTGTTTTTCAGAGTGTCCAGTTCTCGAGCAACTTCACATAACTTCAAGTCAACTTCTTCCCTAGCAATTGTAGCAATACTTTTCACAGAGTTCTGTGCAGTGTCCTTATGCTGGAAGTCTCTCTTCATGCGGGCTTGAGTAGAACTGTCATCCTCCGTGTCAGAATCAATGTTCATGTCTGCGTTGGGGCGGGCTGCCCTTCTGTAGATGTCTTCACCTCCATGTAAACTGTCCTTGTAGCTGTGTGCAGCCTCCTGCAGGTCACACAAGTCGAGGATCAGATGTAACTCTTTCATCAGAATTTCACCCAACTGTGTTTCTATAGCACGCATAGACTGTCTCTGTGTCCTTAATTCACTGGTCACGTCCTCTTTCAGGGAACGTACCCGCTCCAGCTCCCTCTTAACAAAGCTTTGAGTGTCGCTCTCGTCTGGCATGTCACTGTTCTCCAGAAAGTCCACCTCAGTCTGTGCTGAGTTGTCGCTGTGACCCACAATGTCAATGCACTGGTTGTCTGTACTGCAATCAGCGGACATCTTCTCCTCAGGCAGTACTGACACAGACAATGATGCGGAGTCGGGCAATTTCCTGCTCATCTTCTCACTGACAGTAGGCCTCTGGCTCGCTATATATGCGACAACCAGTGGACCCATTTTCACTTTTTCTTTCAATCTTCGACTCCGACCCTCTTTACAAAACAAGTCTAAAACTAATAGTTATTTTTCTCTCTCTTTCGTCATCTGATCTGCTTTATGTGTACACACCTCTGCCTTTATAGATGCAAGGTCTTCTACCTCGAAAGAGCCTTCTTTTGGCCATGGCCTGTCAATCCGAGGCCAACGCTTATGCCATTTTCCCGAAATGCTGGAAATATTCTTAGATGGGTATTTCTTGTGCACAATTTGCACTGGAATAGGCCTACGCTTTGTGGCCATAACTACTAAATTGTAGATAATCTCACTAACTGTCACTCATGCATGTCTCCTCTCATCTCACACAGTCACAGACATGCATACTCATTTGCATACTGTCCCCACAGAATGAGTAGATAGTCAACAAACTCACTTAAGGAACACATGCAATACTTTCTCATACCCATTCACACAGAAAAGTGTAAAAATACAGAAATTAGATAGACAAACTATACATAATCTGTAATTTAAAAAGGAAATATAGAAATGCCTCTATTTTCTTTTTAAACTGACTTAGGGAAAAATACCCACCTTGATCACTTCAGTGACCTGACACCAGTATGTCAAATGCACTCAATCACTAGCTCATTTACATCTATGCAACAGGGCCAGTGGTTTCGTCCCTAAGGTCAACTCACTTATATGCAGACTATATATTTTGACTAATAAGAAAATCCTGTAGGCTTAACAATCCAAATTAACCTATACCTAATTTTACAAAAGATATGAAATATCCTAAATGTGATATGTGAGAAATGTATTCTCATACTAAACTCAAAATTTAGATTTGACCCCAAACTTAAAGCCACTTAAAGCTTTTAAAACCTGAATTAAACCCCCCAATTTAATATCAATATTACTCCCCCCTCTGAAACCTGTTGCACATGTTTCAGAAATATTTAAAAGAAACCAATTAACGGTTTACAAGAAGCCAGCCCAAAATTAAAAATAAATCCTCCCCCAGACCTCACCCCTGAGACAAAGGAAGGCCTCACACTGTCCCTCTTCACCGTAAACCAGGAGAGCAACGCGAAACAATGAATAAATGCCAAATCACACCCAAAAAACGTGTAAGTCACTGAAAAGCAACAATTTATACAGCCAAGATAACCAAAACTACCAGTGACCGCACAATTAAAAATAGCAACAAAATACTTAATTGAGAACTATTTGGCATTCAATCACAGCTTAAAACGATGATCTACCAGCACTAACACATATATGAACACAGACACACAGACAAAACCAAACAAATCAAGCACATACGCACAGTCGCTCACTCATACCACGCACACACGCTCAATTCTCAAACCACGCACACACGCTCAATCCCTTAACTTCTTAACACAGTGAACACTGATCTACACTATGGACCTAACGCTTACGAATTATTGTCAGTCCTTGGGTTTCGCAGAACTCATACCAAAAAATAAAAATTAAGGTAAATCCACAGATACTTTGCAGGTCCGTTTTTTTTGTGCCACAGATTTCTCCACGCCATTAAAACCACATCGGGCGCCAAAATTGTCGTATATTTTCCTGTGGATCCGTACCTTATTTCCCTAATGCAGAATGAACAACAAACGAGCTCCGATTCCCAGGCAAAGTCCTTCTTTATTCAATCAAGGCATCTCGCATAGTTACATCAGGTTACAAGCATAGCAAAGTCATCTTTTCCATCTTATAGCAGCACATTCAGGCCAGGGTGAGCCTGACCGTCCTGGCTCCTCCTTTTTCCAACTAACCAGCCTCAGAGCCCCCCAAGTCCTTCCCAACGCCTCCCTTTTATCCATCCCCCTCATGCAGTGTGGTCTCACCTTTTGTCCCTGTGTGTGTGTGTGTGTGTGTGTGTGTGTGTGTGTGTGTGTGTGTGTGTGTGTTTGTGTGTTTGTGTGTGTGTGTGTGTGTGTGTGTGTGTGTGTGTGTGTGTCAGGGGAAACAGCTAATCAAAGACCCCCAACTGTGACAGTCCCTGTAGTACTCATAAAAATGCATGGAGACAAACTGTATAGCCTCCTACCCTAAAGAATGGCTCCTCTATCAGTCAACAGGAAGGCCTAAAGCCTAGTTTGTAGACACTAAAGATAATATCAGATAAAAGATCACTCAAGAATTATCTTGAGAAGTCAAAGAGTGAAGCCACAAGGCTTCCTGCCTGTGGAACAATTGATATGCAAATAGTTAAGACACTGTGGTGGGTGATGAAAGGAGAAATGGCTCGCAAGTTTAACAATTATGACTAACAAGTAGTTATGAATATGCTATATGATTCAAATTACACCACACCATCAAAGAGGTGTAGATTCCAGAGTTCTTCAGCATAAAACATTTGAAATATTATAATGTACACATTAGGCCAAATGTGCCAGATTATGACACAACATATTGCAGGGTTATTCATTTCTCTTAGGCACACGTTTTCAAATGGCATCCCTTTATCAACAACAGTCTTATTACAGTAGCTTACATAAAAGTATCTTACGTTTTTTTCTATTAATAATTAGCTTTAAATCCATCAATCTTAGAGTTAACTATTACAGTATATCCCACACAAGGCATCTGCTTAAGCAAATTAATAAAGCAGATGAATATTAAAGGACAACTTCACCCATTTAAAACCCAGGCTTGTGGAGCTTTTCCAGCACTGAGAGACAGAATTGACTGGGAAGTGTTATTAACGCGTTTACTTCTCCCATGTTTAAAAGTTAGCGAATTTGCCTTTTTAAGTATTTTTTAACAAATCAGTAATCACTGCGAGATAGCAAGGTGTGTGGTATCAACAATAAATAAGGTAGCGTGTGGTACTGCATACAATCATTACAACTTTATAAAGTAGATTAGCAGCGTTGGTGTACATTTTATTCAAGTTCACATGTCAGGGAATGTAGGAGTCTCCTGTTAGCCCAGAGAGTGCTGCTTCTTCAGGCTGTCTGACCGCCTCACTCTCTCCTCTAGGGTCTTCCTGTACCAGCTCTTGACGGAGAAACAGTGACCACACTTTAAACCAACGGTTCCCAAACGTTTTAGCCCGTGACACAAAAGAGAAATTAGACGTTTGCCTGGGATCCAAACTAGTGAAAATAGCAGATCTTACAATCTCACAAAGTATGCGTTTGTACAGTACTGTAGATCTATTTTCACTACTTCTTAACACTTTCACTGCCAGATATTCTCATAATAACCAGATAGGCTCCGCCAGCTGTTTTTGAAGAAATAGGGCAATATAAAATAATTCACAGAATATTTTCTGATTGGAATTTGTAAACACGAAATACCTTAAAAGAAACGGGAGAATGTCTGCTATCATGGAAAAAATAAACTGAGTTGATACAATGTGCTGTTATGGAGTTGTGACCAGGGGCACAATAAGCTAGGGGACGAATCCCCTGCCAGCGTCACATTGGTCCCCCCCAAATGAGTTTGGGGGTCCCCCTCTGGCTGGGGGGTCCCCCCCTTTATCCCCCCTGGCTCCAAAGTTATCTTAGGAGTAATACTTGTGAAATCCTGCGTTCATAAACGCGATATATTTTGAAGGGTATATTTGATCCACCCCTGTCTAAATCCCAAAATGGTTTGGCCCACCTTCGGTTTTTTGGAAGTTGTTACACCGCCATCAGTGACCCAATGTGCTTTGCACTCTGTGGTGATTGCGTAATGATTCTAATTATACAGGAACAGGATTCAATAGATCACCATTTTTGGTGTCACGCACAACTTTTGGTAACGTCTAACGTGTATTGACTAGATCGATAGGAGATGAATGAATATAGGCTACTTTATCCTCTACTCTAGTACAGTGGTTCCCAAACCTTTTCGTGTCAAGGACCCCCAAATGGACACGGTGACGTATTAGTTGTTTAATTTCAAGGACCCCGCTGCGTCCACATGACATGCCACAAGGCGACAAGGGTCCATTTGTTTCCAAACTATCATGTAGCTGTACTGTACTGTACCCCCTGGAACTCACGGCTCAAGGACCTCTGGGGGTCCCCGGACGGCCGGACCCCACTTTGAGATTTATATTATTATATTAGCCGCTAATGAAAGCACAACTGTCAACACCCAGGTAAGGTGCAACTACATATTTAAAACATGCGAACCCAGTCTGCTCTCCTGAAAACTGCCCAGGTGTTGTACATTTTATATAGAATAGGCTGACTTACAGATGGTCAGTGAGTTTTGACCTGTTATAGGCGCTGCTGATAATGTGGTTAAACTTTTACGTTTTGAGACACATGGGAGGAGGAGGAATCACAGCCACTGCCAGGTAATTCATAATAATAATAATAACAACTGTGCCAAAGCAGTTTTGTATGTGCATTGAGTCACTGGAACAACCTCTCTGTAGTCCGACCCTAACCATAACCCCACGTTTTGGTGGTTAGACCCCCCCATCCCCCCCTCCCCTAGGGTGGTGGGGGGGACGGGGGGGACCGATTTTTCGGCGGCGCCGCTTAGCGGCGCCGCTCTATATCCCCCCCTAGCGTTCGGTCAGTGTTGCGCCTCTGGTTGTGACCAATTGAATAGAGTGTGGTTTCAGCAGATAAAGCAGTTTCAGAATACTTCTGGAGTTATACACGTTTTTGTGAAACATGTCACTATAGATGTTTTTCCTGCTACTACATAGTCACGACATATTTCAAATGAAAGATTAGGAAGTCTACTTCAATTTAGATTGTTTTACAATCAACAAAATCATTTGAGCCATTCAAAGTTATAATAAATAGAATAATAATACGTTCCAGAGTTCAAGGTGCTACTTTATTTTCATATTACAGTATACACTACCAAAATCAATGTTCTTTTACAGTACACGCTTGTGTTCAATGTTTGTACAGTACAGTGGAGTACAGTGGATTGCAGTACAGTGGAGTGCAGTACAGTACAGTACAGTACAGTATAGTGGAGCACAGTACAGTACAGTAGAGTAGAATAGAGTACAGTAATGTAGAGTAGAGTAATGTACAGTAGAGTACAGTAATGTACAGTAGAGTACAGTAATGTACAGTAGAGTACAGTAATGTACAGTAGAGTACAGCAATGCAGAGTAGAGTAATGTACAGTAGAGTAGAGTAATGTACAGTAGAGTACAGCAATGCAGAGTAGAGTAATGTACAGTAGAGTACAGTAATGTACAGTAGAGTACAGTAATGTACAGTAGAGTAGAGTAATGTACAGTAGAGTACAGCAATGCAGAGTAGAGTAATGTACAGTAGAGTACAGCAATGCAGAGTAGAGTAATGTACAGTAGAGTACAGTAATGTACAGTAGAGTACAGTAATGTACAGTAGAGTAGAGTAATGTACAGTAGAGTACAGCAATGCAGAGTAGAGTAATGTACAGTAGAGTACAGCAATGCAGAGTAGAGTAATGTACAGTAGAGTACAGTAATGTACAGTAGAGTACAGTAATGTACAGTAGAGTAGAGTAATGTACAGTAGAGTACAGCAATGCAGAGTAGAGTAATGTACAGTAGAGTACAGTAATGTACAGTAGAGTACAGTAATGTACAGTAGAGTAGAGTAATGTACAGTAGAGTACAGCAATGCAGAGTAGAGTAATGTACAGTAGAGTACAGCAATGCAGAGTAGAGTAATGTACAGTAGAGTAGAGTAATGTACAGTAGAGTACAGCAATGCAGAGTAGAGTAATGTACAGTAGAGTACAGCAATGCAGAGTAGTGTACAGTAGAGTACAGTAATGTACAGTAATGTACAGTAGAGTACAGTAATATACAGTAATGTACAGTAGAGTACAGTAATGTACAGTACAGTAGTGTACAGTAGTGTACAGTAATGTACAGTACAGTAATGTACAGTACAGTAATGTACAGTAATGTACAGTAGTGTACAGTAATGTAGAGTAGAGTAGAGTAATGTACAGTAGAGTACAGCAATGCAGAGTAGAGTAATGTACAGTAGAGTACAGCAATGTACAGTAGTGTACAGTAGAGTACAGTAATGTACAGTAGAGTACAGTAATGTACAGTAGAGTACAGCAATGCAGAGTAGAGTAATGTACAGTAGAGTAGAGTAATGTACAGTAGAGTACAGCAATGCAGAGTAGAGTAATGTACAGTAGAGTACAGTAATGTACAGTAGAGTACAGTAATGTACAGTAGAGTAGAGTAATGTACAGTAGAGTACAGCAATGCAGAGTAGAGTAATGTACAGTAGAGTACAGCAATGCAGAGTAGAGTAATGTACAGTAGAGTACAGTAATGTACAGTAGAGTACAGTAATGTACAGTAGAGTACAGTAATGTACAGTAGAGTACAGCAATGCAGAGTAGAGTAATGTACAGTAGAGTACAGCAATGCAGAGTAGAGTAATGTACAGTAGAGTACAGTAATGTACAGTAGAGTACAGTAATGTACAGTAGAGTAGAGTAATGTACAGTAGAGTACAGCAATGCAGAGTAGAGTAATGTACAGTAGAGTACAGTAATGTACAGTAGAGTACAGTAATGTACAGTAGAGTAGAGTAATGTACAGTAGAGTACAGCAATGCAGAGTAGAGTAATGTACAGTAGAGTACAGCAATGCAGAGTAGAGTAATGTACAGTAGAGTAGAGTAATGTACAGTAGAGTACAGCAATGCAGAGTAGAGTAATGTACAGTAGAGTACAGCAATGCAGAGTAGTGTACAGTAGAGTACAGTAATGTACAGTAGAGTACAGTAATATACAGTAATGTACAGTAGAGTACAGTAATGTACAGTACAGTAGTGTACAGTAGTGTACAGTAATATACAGTACAGTAATGTACAGTACAGTAATGTACAGTAATGTACAGTAGTGTACAGTAATGTAGAGTAGAGTAGAGTAATGTACAGTAGAGTACAGCAATGCAGAGTAGAGTAATGTACAGTAGAGTACAGCAATGTACAGTAGTGTACAGTAGAGTACAGTAATGTACAGTAATGTACAGTAGAGTACAGTAATATACAGTAATGTACAGTAGAGTACAGTAATGTACAGTACAGTAGTGTACAGTAGTGTACAGTAATGTACAGTACAGTAATGTACAGTACAGTAATTTACAGTACAGTGATGTACAGTAGAGTACAGTAATGTACAGTACAGTACAGTACACACTTGTCTTCAATGTTTGTGTGTACATTACACACTTGTGTTCAATGTTTCCACAAACATGGAAAGCTGGGCATATGGGAGTGTGCGCCCCTCAACAATGAAATCAAATGGACATGAAACCAGATAGACCCTTCAGTGGTACCAACATCAATACAACATGGAATTGTGGACTAAATCAAATTCAATTATAACAAAAATAAATAAATAAATAAATAAATAAATAAATAAATAAATAAATAAATAAATAAATAAATAAATAAATAAATAAATAAATAAATAAATAAATAAAAATAAATAAATGAAATGCTGGATACAGAATTTGAAAACCACTGCATTGTGCGTGCGTGCGTGCGTGGAGAAGTTACTGAGCAGCATAGTTTACCAAACTGTGGTACCGTGTGGCACATTCCCCAGGACACAAGGGAATGTTGCAACTCCTGCACTGCACCCTTGTCTCGTGGCGCACCCCTCTTCTGTGACAAACCCTGCATCTCTTACTGGGGTACTTCTTATTGGTGCTTTTGATGCGGACCAATATGTGGGCTGCAACTCTGCCATCCAGCCTGGTAGCAGGGTCGTGGAGGTACGGTGCCCTTGGTGCCCTCTCAGGGGGGTCATGGTGTTCTTCCTCTCCCGCTTCCTCTCTCGCCCTCTCTCTCAGGGGCAGGGTGGTCCAGGACTTGACTGTACTGAGGATGAAGGAGTACAGGGACTTACAGCTGCCAGCTGGGTTTTTAGCCTTGTAGATGATATAGGCATTGAACACGGCGATCTGGAACAAGTACATGATGAACTTCTTGGTCCACTTGCATGTCCTCCTGGTGAAATAGTAGTAGGACAAGTTCTGGTCTAATTTGTCCACTCCATTCATGTACATGTTGTAATCTCTGATAGCCGCAGGCTTCAGCCTTGCCACCGTCTCCCTCTGTCCTTTCTGCTTCTCCTGGACCATTACCATCTCATGGTGATGGCACGTGGATACCATCCTGACAACCTTCTTGTCCAGCCACCCGACCACCATCACGTTATCGTTGTGCCTCATCACTGTCAGCCCTTTCTCCTTCTTTTTCCAGACCAACTATTTTATGGCCTGTGGTTCCCCTCTGTGTTTCCTCATGGTGCCGCATGTATGGATCTGCAGACCGAGGAGAACTTGACACAGGCGCACAGAATTATAAAAATTGTCCATAAATAAGCGGAAACCAAAGCCAGTCAAGCCATCTAGCAGAAATGTAACAATGTGTTGCAGCTTGGGCACAGTGGTCTGAGTCTCCTCAGTAGATTTTCCACTGTAAGGCTTCATGTTCACACAATAGCCTGTCTCAGAGTCACACAGAATATAAGACAAAATACCATACTTTATAGGCTTGGCACTATTATAGACCTTGAAGCCCAATCTGCCTCTCCAGAGCAACATGCCTTCATCGATGCTGATGTTCTGGCGTGGTGTGAACAGCCCTCTGAACCTGGAAAGCAGGAAATCCAAGACTGGACGGATTTTGCACAACCTGTCATTTTTGTTCAGAGTGGTGTTGTCTGTGAAGTGCAAGTTACTCCAAATGATCTGGAAGCGGTTCCTGGACATGATATTGCCGAAGTAGGGCGTTTCCACTGGCTCATCGGTTGACCAGTATTGTTCCAGCTCACCCTTCTCAACCAGACCAGTGAGAAACAGCAGCCCGAAGAATCGTTTTAATTCTATCAGTGTGACTGGCTTCCAGGAATGGGACCTAGCATGTGGCAGGTTGCTGGGCGTTTTCTGCTCTGCATAAAGGTTGGTCTGGTCGCACACATCCTGGAGCAGGCCGTCTGTGAGAAATAGCTCCACAAAGTCAATGGCGGTGTCTGACTGGAGCTCAGCCGCAGCACCGCGAGGACCGGGAGTGGCAGTGAACGGGAACTCCTGTGGGTGCCAGTCGTCCTTCCTGTCGGACCACAAAGGATCCTCCTCAGCTGCCTTGCGACCTGTAAATACAAACAAAGCGTCTGTATTTGTGTATGTATGAACATGGAATGTGCTCACTTGATTGGCTGGGCATGGAATGTGATGTATGCTGATAAGAGCGCCCCTCACTTCACATGAGTGTGATTTTTTCGTGTGGTAAAAAAGTGTGATAGCAGAAAAATGTTCTTACCTTTTTTTTACGGCCTACAGGTGGTGCTGCACTGGATGTGGAAGGATCCACAGCATCCTCATCCTCATCATTAGCAGCCTCCTCATCTGACATAAAATAAATTGTTTTGTAAATATCACGTGTAGTGTTGATTTCATTGATTTTTTTCAGAAAATAGCAGATCTACAAGCTCACAACGCGCCACAGCAACGCGCTGGATCCTTTAGTCAGTTATTATTTATTGACTACATTGTCAATAAAATAGACTCTAGTACCGTTTACATTTTGCTGTGCAATAGTCTGTGTATTGGCTGCATATACGTGCAGAGAGATCAAAGTGTCAGACTATAATGGCTAATTTGAGACTTTGTTGATACTGCAAATAGCAGATATACAAGCTCACAACCGTTGTGAGTTTATATATCTGCTATTTGCGGTGTGTGTGTGTGTGTGTGTGTGTGTGTGTGTGAGAGAGAGAGAGGGCGGGGCTGGACGTTACTCCGGATTGGAAATTCACTAGCCACCCCCCCCCCACACACACACACACACACAAACAAACACACTCCATGATCGCAAAGACACGCTAGCTAAAATGACATTTTGCTGTGCAATAGTCTGTGTATTGGCTGCATATACGTGCAGAGAGATCAAAGTGTCAGACTATAATGGCTAATTTGAGACTTTGTTGATACTGCAAATAGCAGATATACAATCTCACAACCGCTGTGAGTTTATATATCTGCTATTTGCGGTGTGTGTGTGTGTGTGTGCGTGTGTGCGTGTGTGTGTGTGTGTGTGTGAGAGAGAGAGGGCGGGGCTGGACGTTACTCCGGATTGGGAATTCACTAGCCACCCCCCCCCCCCCCCACACACACACACACACACACACACACACACACACACACACACACACAAACAAACACTCCATGATGCAAAGACACGCTAGCTAAAATGAGTCGATACAATAAAGAAAAAAGTATGTTTCAACTTCTTACCCGTGGAATTGGAATAGAGAGACGGACATGGGGGCCTTCCTGGACTTGGCAGGTAATTGGGATCATCGTTTCTTTCGCAATTGGAGTCAATTTCGCTTTCTGTATCGCTGAAAGTGTAACGAGGGGGTTCAGAAATGGATTTTCTGTTGCTTTTCCGGGCATGCAGGTCGCCATCGCCAGGATCGGATTCAGGTAGGTGACGCTCTGGAACTGTAGATGGCTCGCCAACAGCGACAGGTGCTGGGGCCTTCTTCTTGTTTGTTTTTTTGGCAATGGATGGATGTGGAGGGCGCAGGGAACTGTCTGCTTGTGTTGTTGGCTTCTTGACTGGTTTCTTTTTTCTTTTTTTTTTTGTCAACGGATGGAATCGGAGGTGGGTGCAGGGAACAGTCTGGTTGTGTTTGTGTTGTCTCCGTAGGCCTATTGCTGGCAGAGGCTACAGTGTTGCCACTGCCAGACACCTTTGCTGGGGCTTTCTTTTTATTATTGTTGCCGCTGGCCGAGGCTACATTCTTACCAGCCTTTGCTGGCTTAGCTGGCTTCTTTTTTTTCACGTTGTCCACGGATAGATGGGGGGTGGGTTGCGGGGAACTGTCTGTTGACTCCTGTTTGCTCCTCTTTATATCGTCCACCGATGGCGGGGGGGGGGGGGGGGGGTGTTGGCTGACTTGGCTCCTTCTTCCCCGCCTCAGGAAGGGGGCGCGGGAAACTCTGGCTCTCTCCCTCTGGCTCTGGGGGTACAGGTACCTTGGCCTCCTTGCTAGTGTCCACCACCATAAGAGGGGGGGGTATAGCCGGTGAGCTAACACTGGCCTGCTGTCTGTGTTCAGGTTGCATAAAGTCGAGGAGGGTTCTCTGACGAGGGTCGAGTTTGCCGTGCTTTCGCTTTGCATTGCATTTGCCACCGCGCTGACCGCGGTCGGCCATTTCCTAGCCTGTCTCTCTACTGTCGGCACTCTATATTGCTCTGTGACTCAACAGTAAATAATAGGCTACTGTCTGTAATAAATAAAACTGGAACAAATACATTTTAGAAGGCTTGAACTATAGGCTACTCACTGACACTGTTCTCCAACTCACACACTCCTATGATTCCTCTCTCTCTGTCTCTGTCTCTCTCTCTCTCTCCTCTGCATCTACTCTCTATAGTTTGTTGTTGTTTGTGGCATTTAAAGCAGTTTTTTCTAGTTTTATGCACCTGTGTGATGTGATCACGTGTTGTGGCGGTTTGCTTTGATTTACGGCTCTGATATTCACAGAGCAGTTGCACAAGACTTCAATTGACAGTTCTCCGCTGAAAGGACCCTTTGCCGAAGATCGCAGGCAATGGCGGCAAGCGTTTTGTTAATGAATTGACAGTAATCTAAGGCAATGGCGCGGAGGGTGTTAAACATTTCTTTTCTAATTTCTGGAATTTCTATTTTTTTCCTGAAATTATTGAATTTTGTTTTCAATCCATGAATGTTGCTTCTTTTTGGGAATGTTTGTTGTAAATATTTGTGAAATAATAATAAAAAACCAAATGTAGGGAACAAAACATAAGGGACCCATACAAACTTTTCCATGTCAAAATTATGATGCATTTGGCCGCAGACCCCCCCCATCTCAAAATAGTTTGTTTGTTCCAGAGACCCCGATAAGCAAAGAGGTAAAAATCTTCATTTTAAATAGAATAATATTCAGATATTTCAGATAAATCACAATTTCTCAAAGATTGCACGGAAATATAGCTAAAATCTAAAATGACACAGATGCTTTGCCGGTTTTAATAGAGAACCCAAACCAAAAAGCATTGTTTAAACTAACACTTGAGAAATTAGAATTAAACATCACAGAGCCAGAGATGCGTGTAAAGAGGGATCTACTGACCCCTGGTGGTTTAGCTGTCCTGGGGAGGGAGAGTTCTGTCCTTGGCTTGGTTTCAGAATCCTAGGAGAGAGAGAGAGAGAGAGAGAGAGAGAGAGAGAGAGAGAGAGAGAGAGAGAGGGGGGGGGAGGCAATGGACATCAGTGACATTTAGATGGTTCTGTTTAATAGAACATAGAACTCCAGAGGTCTATGTATGGTACCTGTTGGTAGTAGGACTCTTTGATTTCTGTTGTATAATCTTCCTGAACTGGGCTGGAGATTCACCAATTAACTCTGGAAAAAAAAACAAATAAAAAGAACATAGCTGAGAAGGACAACATAAGCAAAACTATTTGTAATTATTATTTGTTTTGAAACCATGTCACTAAGACGGGCAAAATGTTTCAATGGTGTTGAAGTGTATATGTGACTCAGATATATAGAGGCAGGATTCAATTCAATTATTTCAGTTTGTTGGCACATTTAGCAATAATTGTGGATCTACTGATGAGGTGATGTCTGCTCATTTTATAAAAAAAAAATACATCACTTCACTGGTGGAACGGCACTTCATGGAGTTTGAACAAAAAACAGGACATTTTAAATCTATTAAAGAATCAAGAAAATATAAACCAATAAGTGCAGAAAATGTGCTGAAAATCTGTTCATGGCCATACTGTATATAGTACAGTATACACCCTGAAAGAGTGCACCCCAACCCAGTGGTTCTTCTGAAACCATCAGTTTTTCTGTTCTTTCACATTTCACTGCATCCAACCATCACTAATGTTTCTATTTGTCCCAATGAATGCAATGCTTATGAACTAATGTTTGTATTTGTCCCTATGAATGCAGTGCTTATGAACTAATGTTTCTATTTGTCCCAATGAATGCAGTGCTTATGAACCAATGTTTGTATTTGTCCCTATGAATGCAGTGCTTATGAACTAATGTTTATATTTGTCCCTATGAGTGCAGTGCTTATGAACCAATGTTTATATTTGTCCCTATGAATGCAGTGCTTATGAACTAATGTTTATATTTGTCCCTATGAATGCAGTGCTTATTAAGGACATAGCGAGGAGACGGGAGACAGATCGCCTCCTCCAGGAGCTCATGTCATTAGTGCGATGTCATTAGTCGGGGATCCACAGGCCCAAAAGCTCTTGAAAATGGGTTGAACCTGTGATGTCATGCTATACTTTTTTTGTGTTTTTTCTATTAATTTGGTCATTAAGGTGCACAGAATGAGAGGCCTGCTCTGCCGGAAACATCGCAAATTTTTTTGTATAACGAAGCCTTTATTTTTTTGCCCATTTTCGCCTATTGTAAAAAACTAGGTTTATTTTCTTAAGGTGCTCAGTAGGTTGTGTAGGCTGTCAATAAATGATTCCCAGATACACAGAACACATATGTGAACAACACCAAGTCCAGAAATACACTCACAAAGCCTTTCCAAATGATTTATAGCCATTTTTGGTACCAAAAATGCACCCGTTTTTTGCATTTTCCCCAATAATTTCATCTTTACTTCAATAGTAATCAACTTTTCCATGGGTTATGACACCAGCCAATGTCTCATTCTTTTCATCAATCTTTATAGTCATTCCACAAAAAAAATATATTAAAATCAACCCTAAATTAAAGGAACTTTATTACCCTTATGCTCAAAATTCCCAGAGCCTTTTTCTTCCTTGAAAACACTTGTACCCCCACAAAATAAAAGTGTAACACAACAAATCAAAACAACTCAAGTATTATTATTTTTTTTATAAAATAAACAGATGTGCACAGCTGATTCTTTATGTTAGTTGAAATATCACAGCTAGTGTGAAGTGAGCTGTGCTATTTATGAATACTAATATATATTGTCTCTGTTGTGATGTGATTAAATTGCTATCCTTATCTTGATTGGCGTACATACATGCTAAACGTCCCATGACGCTTGGAGCTATACTCCTTCCAGGAGCACAGCTCAAAAAAGGAAATTAAACATTGTCTGAATAAAATAAAGATTATGACATGTCTAATATCACGAAAATGAAAATGATCAGGAAAAGGAAAACAACTAAATATTCAACTCACTCACTGTCACTGTCTTCGAGTGTGAGTTCAACTCGTGAACATTTTTTGGGGTCCCCAGTGCAGAGACAGGCAATGACACACTTGACACCGGCTCTTGCAGCATCCTCTGGCACATTTGCTTTTCTTGCAGTGGCAATATTTGGTGCGCTTGTATTGTGCAGGTTTTGCATCCTTCAGCATCATTGTTGCCACCAGCTTAACATTGACAAGCTCTGCCAAAGTTGGTTGCCACAGGGTAGGTTGGCTGAGACATGTGTGCCCTCTTACATACAACCAACTTTATTTATACAGCACCTTTTCGCACCTTTTCAAAAAGTCATTGTTCACATAAGTGATCAATGACTGGTGCAAATCATCAATATAATAATAACTTTATTTATACAGCACCTTTTCGCACCTTTTCAAAAAGTAATTGTTCACATAAGTGAACAATGACTGGTGCAAATCATCAATATAATAATAACTTTATTTATACAGCACCTTTTCGCACCTTTTCAAAAAGACTGGTGCAAATTGCAAATAAAATTGTTGCTAAAAAGACCCAGCATTGCTTTTTAGCAACACATTTATTTTAATGAATTACTTTTTTTTTCCTGTTTTTTTTTCACCTAAACATCCCCAAATGTAAATTATTAATTTATTATATTATTATATAATTATTATAAATTTCAAACTTTATTATTTTATTTTTTTTAACATATTTTTTTGTCTTAGTCTTAGTAGTACAAAGTAGTAGTAAGGTTGAAATCTATTTTTTGCAAGTAGAAATTAATGTGGGTCTTAGAGGGTTAAATAGGCTAAATGAGCAAACAGAAACATGATTTAGATGTTTATGAATTGTATTCCATGCCAAACAACACAATCAAATCATTAATCTAAATGATAAAAATCGTCAACCAAAATGACAGACGTAATGGTTCCAGTGTGTGTGTGTGTGTGTGTGTGTGTGTGTGTCAGAGCATGTGAGCGGAGCGGAGCGGGAGCGGAGCGAGGAGCGGAGCGGGGGGATTTTGACGTGAGCGCGGAGCGGGTTTTTAAATGGGTCAGATTGACTTCCGGAGCGAGAACTGTCCTCCGCTCCGAGCCGCTCAGTGCACACGGCACGGCACTGTGCAAGCTTGGCTAGCAGTTTACATCAATCATTGCCTCTCTCCTAAAAACTTTATTGGGACACACACACACACACACACACACACACACACACACTAAGACCGAGTTTGTTGGTGTGTCAACTACTATAGTTTCATTCACAAGTACACTGGACTGGAGGCTTGCTGTGCTGTAGTGATAACAACAACGTTAGCTAACCAGCTAATGCGACGCTAACGTTATTCCCTCTCTCCTTGTTGCGCACAGCTGTGCTTTTGTACACACTTCCATCCGTTCGCCTTTTAAATCTAAATGTCCCATCAACACACGGGTCCAAGGCGCAACGCGATCTTATCTGGTTCTTGGGGTTTCATTAACACTGAGCAGTGAGCACTGACTGCAGTGCTGCCTGCTCGTTACGTCTCCACCTAAGGTCCTCCTCGCCCCGCAGACGGCGCAGTATACACAGGAGGAGAGGAGAGGAGAACAACAAGTCTAAAAAGGAGGGGAGGAGACCTGTCTGTCGCCTAGTCGCCTGTGTAATCTAAATAAAACTGTAAATAGAAATAAAGTGTGGGCAAATGTCGACTCGGGATAGATATTATTACTGTAATGTAGATGATACTCGGGGGGAACACCTTTTTCTTTTAAAGATAACTTTTTTTTACACCAGCGTCGGTGTCTGTGCGCGACAGATTTCAGTTGTGCGCGAGAGCATTTGCATGTGAGCGAGGAGCGGAGCGGAGCGAGGAGCGGAGCGAGGAGCGGAGCGGGTGGATTTTGAAGTGAGCGCGGAGCGAGCGTAGAGCGGCGTGGGGAGAGATGAACGTGAGCGCGGAGCGAGCGTAACAAAAGCCGTTGAGAGCGAAGAGCGGAATTATCGGCCGCTCCGCTCCGCTCACATGCTCTGGTGTGTGTGTGTGTGTGTGTGTGTGTGTGTATGTATGTGAGTGTGCGTGCGTGCGTGCGTACGTGCGTGTGTGTGTGTGTGTGTTCGCTAACAGCGTACTTAGGGGCTGTCCTAAAAGTGCAAACTGTGCACTTTCAAATACAGATAACCGTTTCTGAGCCTGCAAGTCAGAAACTGAAGGTTACGCAGTAACCGTGGTTATATAAGAGATATAAGCGAGGCAGTTCGCTATGGGACGCGTCCAATCTTGGGCGTGGACAACAGAAGTACTTTAATATACTCACATTCTATTAAACCAAGAGAATGGGCCTCTCTTGCGTCATGACGTAATATGTACCCTCTCGCCCGAGGGCATAAAAGCACGCATTCACTCATGCGCAGTATTCCGATACATTTCTCCTTCTGCCGCGGTCAAGCAAGAAGGGTATCCTTGCGAACTGCCTCGCTTATATCTCTTATATAACTTATATCTCTTATAGCCACCAGGTCCCCGACCTGGTGGCTTATCTTATTTATAACAATGGCCAGTCATGTGTGTCAATGTGCCAGCCGAGTCACAGACCCAGCAGTCCCGTCCTTACCTATGAGCCGACAGTCCTGGACTGTCTTATATGCTATAACAACTGACGGTCTCAGCGGCCTTATGTTTCCTAGGGCCTAAGTCTACATTATATCCTTGCTACTGAACAACCTCTAAGGTGACAGAAGTAAACAGAATTACTCGAGGGACCTGCTTCGACTCGAAGCGACCTCCAAGACTGTGTGGGCCACGGATGGCTCCGACACATCTAGGTTATAGAATCTAGCGAAAGTTGACTGTGAGGACCAACTTGCCGCCGCACAAACATCCTGAATTGAAACGCCTTTATAGAGCGCCCAGGATGCTGATATGCTCCTCGTGGAGTGCGCTCTCAGTCCCACAGGCGGTTGGGTGCCTGTGTCATTGTGAGCCAACTGAATGGCCTCCACAATCCACTGAGAGAGTCGTACCTTGGTGACAGGTTTGCCCCTGGCGCTTGCACCCCACGCCACGAACATCTGGCTACCCTTCCTAATGGGAGCCGTCCTATCCACGTACACCCTCAGAGCCCTCACTGGGCACAGAGAATGCAGCCTCCTATCCTCCTCCGTGTTGAAAGGAGGTGGGTGGAAGGACCTCAGATCCACGGACACACACACAGAATTAGAGTTCTTAGGCACAAAGGCGGGGTTCGGCCTCACCGTAACTCTAGTTATATCCCCACTAAAGACTGTACACTCCGGACTGACCGAAAGAGCCTGCATATCACTGACGCATTTCGCCGTCGTGAGAGCCACCAACAGAACAGTCTTAAGCGTAAGGAACTTGAAATCCACCCTATCCAGTGGTTCAAAAGGTGCCTTTGACAGTGCATCCAACACCAGGGACAGATCCCAAGGCGGGACTATGGACCTAGACACTGGGCGCACTTTCCTTGCTCCTCTCATGAACTTCCGCACGAGAGGATCTTCACACAGCGCCTTGTCCCCAAACCCCACATGGCAGGCCGAAACGGCCACCAGGTTGACCTTAACAGTGGAGTATGACTTCCCTTTGTCTAGAAAATCCTGTAGGAATGTCAGGACCTCCACCACCGAGGCCCTGAAAGGAACTACTTGACCTGGCCTCCCAGTACACCAGCGTTCAAAAACCTTCCAGGCTACATCATACTGTTTCCTGGTAGAGTGTGCTCTAGCTCCCTGAATTGTCGCCACCACATTCAGAGGCAGGCCCTCAGCGCACAGATTCATCCTCTCACGGGCCAATCCCATAGATCTAATGTCTGTGGCTGCGTGAGAAGGTCCCTCCGTAGAGGGAGCTGCCACGGCTGGTCGAACAGGAGAGGAGTAATCTCCGACCTCCATGACCCCCATGCCGGGGGTACGAGGATCAGTTGAAGATGCTGAGACCTCACCCTGTCGAGAGTCGGCAGTATAAGAGTTAAGGGCGGAAAAGCATACAGCAGGCCTTGAGGCCACCTGTGTGCCAGCGCGTCCAAAGCCCAGCGTGGGGGTCCCCGTGATGGAGAAGAACCGGCGACACTTCGCGTTCTCCTCCGAGGCGAACAGGTCTATCTTGGGTACCCAAAACCTGGCCCCCTGGACAATAGATCCGCCCCTGCGTTCAAGAGTCCCGGGACATGGCAGGCTCTGACTGACAGGAGGTGTTCGTCGCACCATGATATCAACTTGTATGCTAATTGATGCAGCACGTGGGACCTGAGTCCCCCCTGCTTGTTGATGTAGCACATCGTTGTCGTGTTGTCTGTCCGCACCAGCACATTCCGTCCACTGAGATGTGGCTCGAAGTGACGGAGAGCCAGAAAAACCGCCATCAACTCTTAAGTAGTTTGTGTGGGCGGTCCTCTGGCCACTGTCCCAGATGCCTCTGACCATGCCATCGAGCGTGGCTCCCCACCCCGATAGGCTGGCGTCTGTAGTGACCACTTTCCTGGAGATAACCGTCCCCATGAGGACTCCCTCCGTCAGAATGGCTCTGTTTGACCACCACCGTAGTGCCAGCGTGCACTCCGCCATCACCGTCACCTTCGGAAACTGGCGTCTGGTGGTCGGGATGCGCAGTGATCGCATCCATCTCTGAAACGGCCTCATGTACAGCCTGCCTAGGCGTATTATGGAAATGGCGGACGCCATTAGGCCCGTCATTCTCAGACATGTTCCAAAGGGAACCTTGCGTCCTGTCTGGAATAGTGCATTTCAGAAACGACTCGACCCTGTCCTGACTCAGCCTGGCTGTAAAGGAACGGGAGTCTAGAGAGATGCCTATGTAGTCTATCACTTGAGTGGGCACCATCACACTCTTTGTGTAATTTATGGTGAAACCTAGATCTATACTGGTGACCCAGTCGCCCTGGCGCAGAGAACGTACGAGGGTCGCGGCTGTCAGCATTTTGAAACGGAACGTATTGAGGTATTTGTTGAGAGCTCTCATGCATGTCCAAGATAGGATGTAAAATCCCGTGTGACATTGGTCTAAGGGGACCTCTCTGACAGCTCCTTTGCCCACTAGTGATAAAATCTCGGCCCGTAGTATACCTCCGCTGCCTGTCCGCTCGCCTGAGAGAAAATCACTTTCTCGAACGTGGGTGGTGGCTGTGCAAACTGGAGTTTGTAACCTCTCGCGATAGTCCGAAGGATCCATGGCGAGGCACCACACTGTTCCTATTGAAGGAGACACTTTGTCAGGGTATTTAGATTCTCCAATGCCGTGGGGTCTATCGGCGGTGGAGTTACAGTGCCCCCTACTGGGCTGAAGGTGTGATGGCCGTGGCATTTCTGTGCCAGAGATCTCTCTCCACCGGTCGCGCCTGTGCATGGTGCAATGGCGCCCTCTAGTGGTGGAGAGGAAATTTGGCCGTGATGTTCCAAGAGAGTGACAGCCCTCTGGCCTGTCACTCTGTTGAAATATCCCCCCACTCTTTCTGAGAGTCCTAGCGCCTCTCTTAAAGGTGGGTTCATAATGCCCCTCGGGGTTCGGGTTTGATTTGTTGCTTTTTTGTTTTGTTTTTTATACATTCTTTAAAGAAAAAAACATTTACGGTTCCTGTATTTGTCAATACAGGAACATTTTTCACAGTGACATTCATGTGCAAAACAACAGACAGAGGATTGTACATAGTGCTGGGGCAAGCTCACTGCGGACCCCCGTGACAACCTCCTCTTCTTCAGTGCTGGCATGGAGTCCGTGACTTCCATTCCCCGGCCATAGCCCGAACCCGGGGGCATTGTCTCGTGCCCTCCCCCCCGAGGCAGGTCCAATCATGCTATTTACGTTGAGAAACTCCACGGGACGGGGGATCGGTGCGGCGGTCGTCCGGCGCATCACTGCGTTCCCGAGCCCTGCCTCTCCCACGGTGTTGGAACGGGGGAGGAGGGGGTCTGGCCGGCTCTCGGAGCTGGTTCATGGCCTCAGCGTTCTTCCTGCTCTCCTCCCCTTTGGCAATGAGCTCTGCCATGCCACCGTGCCATGCCCCGGGGGGGGTCCTTTCCTGGACGACAGCGGCCGTCATAGCCCGGCCCCCAGCCTCCGTGATGGACCGATGGACAGCCTAATCGCTTTTTCGTTGAGGCGCCTCGCTTCCACCACCTGATCCTCTGTGAGGGCATCGTGGGATCTCAGTTGTGCCTGCAGGGAGCCCTGGATCAGGGACCCTGCATTCAAAGCCTTCGCTTGCATCACGAGGCGTCCGTACATTTTTCTGTTGGCCAGCGAGGCTTTTCTGTCTTTCTCGTCAAGGAAGGCGGGAGGCTTCCCGACGGAAAATAGTGGGGGCAGAAAGGATCCACTAGATATCCCACCATGTCTCAGGAAATGGCGGGGATACCAGTGAGGCCTACCAAGGCAGGCTTCTCGGTGTCCAGAGAGAAAGCGCCTCTGTAGCCTGGTGCCTCCGGGGCATTGGGTGCGCTCCAGGAGTGGGTTAAGACCCCTCTAAAGCCCAGTGCGAACTGCAGCGCTTGTCTGTCGGAGAGCATAACCCGCTCAGGCAGGGGCCATTTTCGCTGGCATCGGTCCGAAGCTGATCTATACAGAGACAGCCGTTCCCCGTCGCTCTTAGAGAGCGCCGTTGTGGGGGCGCTCTATCCTAGTGATGCAGCACAAACTGTTTTCTGGAAGTGTGCTTATACAGCACAAACTTGCGTTTTCGTAGTGAGTCCAATATCACTGAGATAACTTAGCTGAACCTCGCGGTACCGAGCAAGAAGATACCTGTCCTGATGAGGCTAAAACTTTAAAAATGTTAGATCAGAAAGTTACGTGTGTCAGTGATACTTGTCGCGCAGAAGAGAAAACGGAATAATGCGCATGAGCGAATACGTGCTATTATGCCCTTGGGCGAGGGGGCACGTATTACGCCATGACGCAAGAGAGGCCCATTCTCTTGGTTTTAATAGAATGTGAGTATATTAAAGTACTTCTGTTGTCCGCGCCCAAGATTGGACGTGTCCCCTAGCGAACTGCCGAGCGTTAGATGTTCATATAACTCAGCTCCACTGGTTCATTGATTCAACGTTTCGATCACTGGGATCTTCTTCAGGAATAGTGTGACAGGGAATGGGTGTCCACCTTTATACAGGAAGGTACAGCTGATTGGTTATAACCCATAGGTTTTCTGAAAAACCTATATCTATGTCAGTGGTTCTCAAACTATTTCAGGTCAAGGAGCCCCAGAATTATATGTAATTGGCCGCCAAACCATATCTGATAAAATCTCGGCCCGTAGTATACCTCCGCTGCCTGTCCGCTCGCCTGAGAGAAAATCACTTTCTCGAACGTGGGTGGTGGCTGTGCAAACTGGAGTTTGTAACCTCTCGCGATAGTCCGAAGGATCCATGGCGAGGCACCACACTGTTCCTATTGAAGGAGACACTTTGTCAGGGTATTTAGATTCTCCAATGCCGTGGGGTCTATCGGCGGTGGAGTTACAGTGCCCCCTACTGGGCTGAAGGTGTGATGGCCGTGGCATTTCTGTGCCAGAGATCTCTCTCCACCGGTCGCGCCTGTGCATGGTGCAATGGCGCCCTCTAGTGGTGGAGAGGAAATTTGGCCGTGATGTTCCAAGAGAGTGACAGCCCTCTGGCCTGTCACTCTGTTGAAATATCCCCCCACTCTTTCTGAGAGTCCTAGCGCCTCTCTTAAAGGTGGGTTCATAATGCCCCTCGGGGTTCGGGTTTGATTTGTTGCTTTTTTGTTTTGTTTTTTATACATTCTTTAAAGAAAAAAAACATTTACGGTTCCTGTATTTGTCAATACAGGAACATTTTTCACAGTGACATTCATGTGCAAAACAACAGACAGAGGATTGTACATAGTGCTGGGGCAAGCTCACTGCGGACCCCCGTGACAACCTCCTCTTCTTCAGTGCTGGCATGGAGTCCGTGACTTCCATTCCCCGGCCATAGCCCGAACCCGGGGGCATTGTCTCGTGCCCTCCCCCCCGAGGCAGGTCCAATCATGCTATTTACGTTGAGAAACTCCACGGGACGGGGGATCGGTGCGGCGGTCGTCCGGCGCATCACTGCGTTCCCGAGCCCTGCCTCTCCCACGGTGTTGGAACGGGGGAGGAGGGGGTCTGGCCGGCTCTCGGAGCTGGTTCATGGCCTCAGCGTTCTTCCTGCTCTCCTCCCCTTTGGCAATGAGCTCTGCCATGCCACCGTGCCATGCCCCGGGGGGGGTCCTTTCCTGGACGACAGCGGCCGTCATAGCCCGGCCCCCAGCCTCCGTGATGGACCGATGGACAGCCTAATCGCTTTTTCGTTGAGGCGCCTCGCTTCCACCACCTGATCCTCTGTGAGGGCATCGTGGGATCTCAGTTGTGCCTGCAGGGAGCCCTGGATCAGGGACCCTGCATTCAAAGCCTTCGCTTGCATCACGAGGCGTCCGTACATTTTTCTGTTGGCCAGCGAGGCTTTTCTGTCTTTCTCGTCAAGGAAGGCGGGAGGCTTCCCGACGGAAAATAGTGGGGGCAGAAAGGATCCACTAGATATCCCACCATGTCTCAGGAAATGGCGGGGATACCAGTGAGGCCTACCAAGGCAGGCTTCTCGGTGTCCAGAGAGAAAGCGCCTCTGTAGCCTGGTGCCTCCGGGGCATTGGGTGCGCTCCAGGAGTGGGTTAAGACCCCTCTAAAGCCCAGTGCGAACTGCAGCGCTTGTCTGTCGGAGAGCATAACCCGCTCAGGCAGGGGCCATTTTCGCTGGCATCGGTCCGAAGCTGATCTATACAGAGACAGCCGTTCCCCGTCGCTCTTAGAGAGCGCCGTTGTGGGGGCGCTCTATCCTAGTGATGCAGCACAAACTGTTTTCTGGAAGTGTGCTTATACAGCACAAACTTGCGTTTTCGTAGTGAGTCCAATATCACTGAGATAACTTAGCTGAACCTCGCGGTACCGAGCAAGAAGATACCTGTCCTGATGAGGCTAAAACTTTAAAAATGTTAGATCAGAAAGTTACGTGTGTCAGTGATACTTGTCGCGCAGAAGAGAAAACGGAATAATGCGCATGAGCGAATACGTGCTATTATGCCCTTGGGCGAGGGGGCACGTATTACGCCATGACGCAAGAGAGGCCCATTCTCTTGGTTTTAATAGAATGTGAGTATATTAAAGTACTTCTGTTGTCCGCGCCCAAGATTGGACGTGTCCCCTAGCGAACTGCCGAGCGTTAGATGTTCATATAACTCAGCTCCACTGGTTCATTGATTCAACGTTTCGATCACTGGGATCTTCTTCAGGAATAGTGTGACAGGGAATGGGTGTCCACCTTTATACAGGAAGGTACAGCTGATTGGTTATAACCCATAGGTTTTCTGAAAAACCTATATCTATGTCAGTGGTTCTCAAACTATTTCAGGTCAAGGAGCCCCAGAATTATATGTAATTGGCCGCCAAACCATATCTGAAAATATATTGTTCCAGGGACCCTCCCAGAAACAAAGACTTGAGTTAAAGAGAACATCTTTGAAGTATTCAAAGATGTGCGCCACATTTTCATGATTTAAAAAGAATAGCAGATCTACGCGTTAATGACATTAATCAATTGCGTTAATTAATTGCGTTAAAATATTTCACGCAATTAACGCATGAGCAGTCTTGACGCCCCATAATTCCATTCACTGACTCAACCCACCGCGTCACTCTAGTTCTGCAGTGGAAGGCGGGTGGTCTAAACAGTAAACGCAACATGGAACAAGAAGAAAAGGTCGGGCCTATGGATGGTTTTGTGTTTGCAAAGAACAAAGACGGAACAATAAATAAGCAAGCAGTAATTTGCACGCATTGCTCTAAGCAGTTGACTTTTCACAGAAGCTGTTCAAGCTTAAAGTACCATATCAACGCTAAACATGCATTTGTTGGGGCAGCTTCGGATGGCTTGCGTCAGACCAACCTGAATGAACACAGGGCACTAAGCAAGTCCACCTCCGATAAATTAACCAACACAATTGCAAAATGGGTTGCAATGGACTGTAGACCTATTAGCATTGTTGAAGACAAGGGCCTCGCTAATGTTTTGAAAGTTGCGACCCTCGACACATCCTACACACCACCAGCAAGAGCCACAATAATGACTAGAATCCACGAGCTGTATGCAACCGAAAAATAGAAAAAAGAAGAGGCTACAGCTCAAGCGGAATCTGTCGCCCTGACAGGAGACCACTGGACGTCAGTGAGTAATACAAATTACCTGGGAGTAACTGCACATCAAATCACTGAAGCGTGGGAATTGCAGTCTTTTGCACTAACTATAATGAAAACAGAAGAACGTCACTTTGCGGAGGCATGTGCAGAGCAGTTCCAAACTGTAGCACGCAAGTGGGAAATTGAAAAAAAGGTTACAACCATAGGGACTGACAGTGCACGCAATATGATTGCTGCGGCTCGCATTCTACCGTACGATCACATTCCCTGTACCGCTCACATCATACAGAGAAGCATCACCGTGAGTCTCGCTGACAGCGGATTTGTCGGCACGTTAGCAAAGTGTCGCAAAATTGTTGGCCACTTCAAGCACAGCCCAGCAAACGAAGCAGAGCTGACTGCTGAGCAACTGTCACTCGGATCGAAGGAGGAGGCCCTTGTCCAGGACGTATCAACGCGTTGGAATTCCACGTTGGAAATGGTCAAGCGCCTCGTCCGCAACAAAGCACCTGTAATCGCAACCCTGGATCAACAGAACCATAAACTCGCTATGCTGACAGACGCAGAATGGGACAAACTCAAGAAACTGGAGACCCTTCTGGAGCCCTGCCGGTAAGCCTGTCTTCACTCATCATAATGTGACCATTCATTGTAGTCTGAAATTAATTTTATCAAATGAATATTAAATGTTAATCTACTTTTCGGATATGCTTAGATTTCTTTCTTTTTTATTTTCCTTATAATTCTTCTTGCTATTTTTTAACTATTTATTTTAATTGTTTTTCCTTGTGAAATGCAAGGAATTGTTTCTGTTTTATTGGCATATTCGAAATAAACATGACAAACAAACAAACTATTAAATGTAACAACTTGTGTAATTCACATGTCTTTCCTTTCCTCTCTCCCTGTGTGTGTGTCCCCGGAGGCACACTAGCAGGCGTGAAGGCTTCAGTTGGACGCTCAAGTTTTCTTCTTCGTGGGGTTTTTAGACAGCTGGTGGATGGAAATGAAGCTCCACCTCCGCGCCCGACGGACGCGACGGACAGCTTTCCGGAACAGCTTGCCCCAGACTCAAATGGAAGCCGCGCACAAGCGTGAAAATGAAGCGCGTCACACGGCAGTGATAGGCACTAGCCAATGGAAAAGATTCAGCCTGCAGCCCATCCACTGGGCGTATTTTCACTTGTAGTTTTCTTCTTTCACGGAGTCAAACGCCCCCCCCCCCCCCCCCCCCATGTCAAGGGATACAGGGAGACATCTGGGCAGTGGGCAGTGGGCACCTCGAAGTAACATTCTGTCCAAATTCTTAACAAAACATTGTCTGAAGAAATGTAAAGCAGTGGTTCTCATGTTTGCTTCAGATCACCCCTGTAATATTTTCATCCATGGCACCCCTGGCTGAATTACATTGTCATTTACTGTAACCCTGATCCATGATGACATTGAAAATAACTTAATACTTTATAAAATATAAATTATATATCGTATCTTCAGCTTCCCCTTCCCTCGTTATCATCATCTCCATTACCATTCTCCGTGGTGGTCTAGTGGTTAGGATTCGGCGCTCTCACCGCCGCCGCCTGGGTTCGATTCCCGGTCAGGGAACACTGTTTTATGATGAATTCATGTTCTGTTCTTTAACTATTATAGAAGTGTCTATTTGTACGTCTCTAAATGTTTTGATGAATTGAACATTGTGGACCCTGTTGTAAACAAGTGTAATGCTTAATGGGGTCGTCCACTCACAGTTAACAGTCTTTGTATTGAGTTTGTGCTTGAAATGTACTGACTTGAGAGAAATGTACTGTTAAGGGCAGTACAGTCTTAAGAGTATGGACTGCCCTTTATTTTGCAAACTGTTAATAAATATTTCAATCAATCAATCAAAAAACTCCTTCTCACCGCCACTAGTGTGGCCTCGGCCGGGGTGCGAACTCGGGTTGTCAATTCCAAAGGCACGTAAGTTAACCAGTCGACTAGAGAGTGATAACTCGTTAGCCAAGTAGCAACGCAGCATCATATAGCCTACACTTGAATGCGCCTTAGTCTGTGTCAACATCTTGTCACTCACTTGTCACTCTCACGCCTACTTCGCCAACCAGTGGCGGCTCTTGGTGATGGAGGTTGGAGGGGCTGCCTAAGAAATCTTATGCTACGGGCCAATATACGATAGTATATGCTGATTGATTTATTGATTTATTAACAGTTTGCAGAATTACAGTACATTTCAAGTACAACTCAATACAAAAACATGCTATCCATTGTTCACCCTATACTACAGCATGTTCACAGAATACTGGTCTACAGCAACAACAGCATCAGCATCACATTCCACAACAACCCAGTACCCATGCAGTGCTACTCAGAAAATCTATTACACTATGATTGATACCCATTGTTCATCCTACAGCAACAACAGCATCCCATCAAGATACCATGGGTTACAGGCAGCAGTAACACTTTGTAACACCATCAGCCAGGCAGCGACCCTCTGACACTTTAATCCAAACAGCGCCATCTACAGCAAATCATGGAAACAGAAACACGCATGTCAATGTCAAGACACACACACAGCCAGCCAGCCAGCCAGCCACACACACCCACACACACACACACACACACAGCTAGCCACACCCCCACACACACACAGCCAGCCACACACACACACACACAGCTTGTGGGCCTACCTTATTTAAAGAGAAGCTCACATCGACGGCCTTTCTGGGATGCAAACATATCAATCACCAGGTCGTTGTTGTTTGGTATCTTGGCGACAAATTCCCGTTCAATAGATAGTGCAGCCAGGGCATTCAGCCTATCCTGTCCCATTGTGCTTCTGAGAAATGTCTTGATCCTCTTCAGTGTGCTGAAACATCTCTCACTCTCTGCACTTGACATGGGGGTTGTGAGGGCTATTTGGGTCAATTTCAAGGTTTCAGAAAAGGTCTTGTGAAGATTGTTCTCAGTTATACTCTTCAAAAGAGACATAGCAGAATTTATCCCCTCAAACTCGGCACTGCTGTACATCGCGATCAGCTCACCCTTCAGTTTCTCTTTGCAGATCATAGGATAATATTCACTTGCCGTGTCCAACTGCTTCTGGGGGAAACTTTTCTTAAAGTCTGCAAAGTTGGCACTGTCAATCAGTTCAAAAGAAATTAAATGCTGCGCTTTGGAAAAGCGGACCTTTGACTGCTCAATCATTATGTCACAGCATTGTTGGCAATTTGTCACATTAGCAGGCGGCGGTCCCCTGTGCGGCCGTGCTGCTGCAGTTGCGTTTGCCTGTGGTGGCTCTTCTTCCTCTCCCTGTGCGTAATCTGTGGCCAGCTTGTCTTTTAGACCAGTTATGGAGGAGGAAAAATTATCTAGGGCCTTGCTAGTTTTGATAGGATCTGTGGTTCGCTTTTGAATAACGTTGTACAGAATATCAACATGCATCAGCGCAGAGTGGAAAAATGATAAATAGAAAAGAAAGTTCACGTCCTCCAGCCAGTGTTGCCAACTTAGCGGATTTGTCGTCATATTTAGCTTCTTTCCAGACCCCCCTAGCGACTGAATTAGTGAAAAGCTTCTGGCGAGAAATCTAGCTTTTTTCCCCTGGTGAATTGGGGACAAATCGTGTTGACAGGCGCCAGATATGCGCCAGAGATAAAATCTTTTTTTTTTTTTCTCAGCCTCAAATCCGCGAAATTGGCAAAACTAAAAGTGGTCGGCGCGTCTGGTCTGGCTCACAGCAGGCTCAGTGGCTTCCTCGGCTCGGTTATGTGCACACTGCACAGACTGTCTACCAGTGCTTCCTCCTTTCTTGCTCTGCCTAGGCGAGTGCGCTCCGGTGCGGTATTTCCGAACGCGCCCCTCGAGCTCGACAGAGCAAGAAAGGAGGAAGCACTGGCAGCTCAGTTTAGTCTGCTAGTAAAAATAAAATACACACTCGGATGCATAAAGTATTAACCTTTTAATTCTTGTATGGATCGGAACAAAATAGCGTTCTAAACATTAGTTGAATTGAGGTATGTTTTTTTTTAATATTACAATGAGTTTAAACGATGTGTTATCAAATGAAGAGATGATACAAACTAAGTGCACTAAGGGGCGCCTAAAAGTCGCTAGGGACGCAAAAAAGTCGCTAGGGGCGGCGCGCGCTACGCGCGCGCATATCCCACCCCTGGCGACTTTTAGCTACTTTTCGAGGAGCCACTAGCTACTTCCGTTACTGGAGAGTTGGCAACACTGCCTCCAGCAATGCAGACAGTCCGTGGGCTTGATTGATTGAAGTATCATCCATAGACTCGTCATTTTGTATTTTTTCAAACACTTCTTTCAAATGATCTTTCTGTTCAAACACGGTGTGGACTGTGCGGCTTTTAAAATTCCACCTCGTTTGCCCTGCTGCTGGAATCCTCCTGCCACACACTTCATCCAGGACTGCAGTTCTCTTAGTGGACTTGGAGAAAAATGATGCAAAGGCTGTCATGTTGGCAAAAAATACTCGGACGGGTTTGACATTTGAGCAAGCCTTCTGCATAACGAGGTTTAACTGGTGTGCATAGCAATGAACAAAGTGCGCGTGTGGATATGTTTCTCTCAGCCTGACTTGTAAGCCTGCAGTCGCGCCGCTCATTACTGCTGCCCCATCGTACGTCTGTGCAATCAATTTATTTTCCAAATGGTATGGCTCAAGCCTTCCTGTGAGCAGTTGTTCAAGTCCCGCTGCAGTTCTGTCCACTAACGGGAAGTAACCCAAAAATCGCTCCACAATGGAGCAGCCTGCAGTGATTTAGCGCAACACAATTACGCACTGACATGTGCAGGCCACGTCTGTTGTCTCGTCAGCTTGCACAGCCACAAATGGTGCCTTTGAAATTTCCTCAGCCAGTTGCAGTTCATAAACTACTAGCATGCAGTCGAGCAGCTCATTTTGGCTGGTCTTGGATGTGTATTTCGCAACATTTGTGCTGTCAAGGTACTCGGCTAACTGGCTGTCTAAAATTGCGAAGCGATCCACTAGATCCCGAAACACACCTTTATGTAATGAAGCCGCGGTTTCGTCTGACCCCCGTAAAGCGAGCTCATGTGTCCCACAAAATGTTATAGAGTCCACAATCCGTGACAATGCATGCCTGTTTTTCTTCACCAGCTCATTGTGCCTCTGTGTTGAAATTCGGTGGCCCTCATCAAGTTGAGTCGCGATATTGACGTTACCAAACATTGACAGCTTGATGCAATTTCCAATATGATTTGAGCAGCGATCATGTTTCTTAGCTTTCTCAGATAAATGATGCAAATCAATGATACCTGTTTGGGTCCAGGCTGTGTCTCCCCCGAATAGCAAGCATGGAAAACAAAACAAGGCCTTTTTGGAAACACTCGCTGTCAACCACTCAGCTTTTTCATACCAACTTGCGCAAAATGTACGAGTTTGACGTTTTTCCACTTGAGTTATTTTTATATCCTTTGGACGATGTGCCCCCAGCCTCTTCACTTCTAACTTTTCTCCCGTTGACATAAGGGAAAACTTATTTGAAAGTAGATAATCCACTTCGTTCATTTGAATTCCTCCGCCCCCCGCCATTGTAAATTCTCTCTTTCTTCACCTCGCTTCTCACTTTCACAGAACAAAGCATAGGTGGCTTGGGATTGGTCAAAGGCCATGACCTCACGGGCCTGAGGTGTGCCCTAGGGCTGAGTAGAGCTTCCGATAGGCTTTAGGGCTGAGAGATTTTAGCCCCAAGGGCGACTAATTCAAGCAGGCGTGTCATCTCAGCTGTCAATCACTCAACTCAATGAATGCCAATGGGAGCAATTTGGGCTAAGGAAAATCAGCCCATTTCGACCTATTTTGTGTTTTTCTTTTTGATGCTGTTGCTGCTCTAGGTTCCACCAGCATATAAAATAATCTCTTCAAAAACATTTTAATAATAATTTCTCATCTTTCTTCCATAGGATAGGGGGGGCTCAGCCCCCCTTGCCCATACATACCAGCCGTCCCTGTCGCCAACCAAGAAATAGAGGACTACAGGCCTTTAAATAGGCTTCCGTGTGCGTCCCCTCTTGGGACCGCCCAACGCCCCGGAAGGCATTAAACTGAGACCTGACGCGACGTCCAACTGACGCCTTCACGCCTGCTAGTGTGCCCGGACTCTGTGTGTGTGTGTTGCAGGTATGTCACTGAGCTTCTGGGTGGGGAGACCTACGTTTCCTGCTCTGTGGTACTACCAGCACTCTGCCACTTGCATCGCATGATGGAAGTCTCTGATGAGGACCCTGCATATGTGGTGAAATTTAAAGCGAAGATCAAGGAAGACCTAGCCTCCCGCCAAAGAAACATGAACAATGAATGGCTCAAGATTGCAACAGCACTGGATCCACGTTTTAAAGGCTTAAAGAGTGTGCCCAAGACGGAGAGAGAAGCGGTGTGGACCACACTTGGAGGCATGCTGCGTGAAGAACCACCCAGAGCATCTGATGAAGACGGGCCACCCAAGAAGAAAATTAGCCTTCTTCTGGAGATGGACTCAGATTCTGATTCAAATGAAGACATGGAGCCTGACAGAGACATGCACAGGTACAGGGCAGAGCCCCCCATTAGCACGGAGAAATGCCCCTTGCAGTGGTGGGCATCTCATGCAGGAGCTCATGCCAAGCTGGCCCCGCTGGCTCGCAAATATCTAGCCACTCCTGCAACCTCAGTCCCATGTGAGAGGCTCTTCTCGGTTGCAGGTCACATTGTGAACAAGAAAAGGGCAGCCTTGCTCTCAGAAAATGTGGACAAGTTGGTGTGCCTGAGCAACTGGCTGAAGCATGAGTAGATAAGAAGAGGGCCACATGCATGTGTAGGCCATGTTGTGATGGCCATGTTATTTTGGTTTGATTAAAAAAAAAGTTAAAATACTGTACTGTTACAGAAAGAATGTTCCAATGTTTGCCTTAAAATTCTTATTTATATTGATGCTCATGCGTCAAAGTAACGGAGCTCCTCTTTTTTGTCTGCCTGAGAGCATATAGTTTATTATTTAAGAAAATGTTATATGGATGACCCACAGTGCCGAGTGTAGGCTAGATGCAGAGACTGTTACAAACCCTGATGCAAACAGTTCAAGTTCTGTTCCTCTCTATGTTAATAAGAAGAATAACATTGTTATTTGTTGATTTGTTAAATAAACAGAATACTATAGGTATGTTAACAAATGTATATCGGCTTTCTGTCATTTATCTTTCCGTTTCCACAACAATATACAGGAAAACATGGCATATTTTGGACATAGTTCGAATGGTGATTAATCATGATTAAATTAATTTTGAAGCTGTGATTAATCTGATTAAAATTTTTAATCATTTGACAGCCCTACTTAAAACACCAAAAGGGTTCCCGCTTAGTAAAATTATATCATTCAAATATAATTTCTGTTGTCATTGATAAAGGCTATGAAGGTGTGTGTGCGATGTGGAGGTTTCATCAACTCTGGTTAAAAGGCTGATAGGCCCCAGCGATAATTGAACTCGCGACCCCTGGTTTACAAGACCAGTGCTCTAACCACTGAGCTATGAGGCCCTGTTTGTCACATCAGGTGTTTATCTATACCGTCATTAATACTTCCAGTAGACCATATTGTACCTGGTGTCAGTCAATAGAAGGGAGGGACCACACCCAAAGTCACATACCAGCCCAGTGAACCATTGTTCCATGCACTGCTGTCACCAGGTCACAAATTTACCCAGGAAGATGATTCATTCATTTTGTACACACAGAGACTTGGTGCATTTATAGATAAACAGTTTTATCCAATCCAGTAGGCAGCGGTTCTCTTAAACCTTGGATCTCTTAACCTGCGCCTTGGATTGAAATTACTAATATATTCGTCAATGGCTTTCAATGAGTTAAGTCATTGTTGTCTGTCATTGTAAACTGATTGGATCATCAGACTTTCTATGTAACTCTGAGGCGCCTGTCACACCTATCAGACAAGCGTGTAATCAATGTTTTATGGTTTAATCAGTCTTGTCGTTTGTCGCATCAATGTACCACAATGCTTTGCGTAATCTGGGCGGTGCGTGCCTGCGTGGGCGGTGCGAGGACATGCGGAAACAGATCCACGTGTTGCCTGTTGTTGTTGCTGCTGTTAGCTGCCGGAGACAGTAGCTTGTTGGTTGTGTGTGGTGAAAAAATGTTTTTTTGGAGAAGAAAGAGGGCTCTTGTCCTGGCGATGTTGGTGGCGAGGAGAAAGAGGGAGACGCGCCAGAGAGAGCTTGTGGCTAGGAGATTGAGGCAGGAGGAGGAGGAGGAGAGAATACGAGCGAGGGAGATTCAAATGGCCCCTCCGGTCCGTAGAAGGAGGCGAGTGTGGGTCGATCCGATCTTCCGAGTTCGGAAACAACTCGGGGACGGTCACCAACTTTATTGGGAGCTACGGAGGGATGAAACCCGTTTCCACCAGGAATTCAGGATGTCTATCCAACAATTCGATTTCCTGCTGGCGAGGGTGACTCCAGACATCCAGAAGCAAGACACTTTCTACAGGGAAGCTATACCTCCCGCTGAACGTCTTGCTATCTGTTTACGGTAACTACTACAGTAACTATGTTACGTTCATTTTGTTGATTACCCACCTAGTAAATGCATCGTTAACTCGCCAATCAGCTAACGTGTGCAGCAAGGAATGCCATGTTGACTTAAATATGTTACTGTAAGCTGGAAATCATAACAGCACCAGGAATGTAAATGGATGTGAGGATGAAAGATAATATTATATAGGCCAGGGGTCCCCAAACTTTTTCCTGTGAGGGCCACTACAGAGCTGCATAGTGCTTGTACTGTACATACTGTACAAAAATGAGCTGCGTACGTCCGTGCTCTCATCCAGTGCTAATGAAAAATAAAAATAAAATCCTATATTTTGGCTATTTGGCTATTGCTTGAGGCAGGCGGGCAACATAAAAATGTCCAGCTCTGTTCAAATGGCTTTTTATAGCTTATATAGTTACCTACTGTAAAGCAGCAGGTCTTACACTTTAACATGTCAAACTCCATATTAATTAATATGATTTTCTGCCGAGGATCCCCATGTGAAAAGATGTGTTGGGAACCCCCTGGTCCAGTGCGTCATGACGCACTGGACCAGGGCTAGGGAACCCCCATGCAAGTAGCCCAAGATTAGACTCGTAGCGTTTTTTCCCCCGATTCGGACGATATCACAATCATGGGCTACCATGCAAGATTTGTGTTACAAAAATGAAAACAAAAAGCAAATCGCTGGGTTAAAGGCGTTCAAGTGATTCTGATGCTATATTAACACATTTTGCAACACACTTCTCACTTTGAGAACCACCACTGTAAAAGCAATCATACAGATCATAATCCAATTCCAATTCAAAGGAGATTCATTGGCATGAGAAAACAAATGTTTACATTGCCAAAGCAAGTGTCACAATACACTAAAAAAAGGTGAAAATGGGGGAAGTATATGCAGTTGGAGGAGGTGCAGTATTTTGCAAACAGAGCTATGTCACTTTGCATCGTTATGCTAGAACATGGTATAAAGCTTTTTGAAACAAACTGTCACTTTGGGACAAATGACATTTATTCTCAGGACTATTGAAATAGTATGCAGACTCTGATATAAGATCTGTTTAATTCCAAAGTTAAACATTTGAATAGGAAGGAAGACACTGGAGCATCACAGACAGTTCAAGCCCTTTTTAATGCACACACAGGGTGAAGGTAAAAAATGATAAGTATAGGGCACATCTTTGTCAGGTCATGACGAAGATGTGACCTATACATAATTATTATGATCAAAATGTTCTCAAACTGTCTGATGCTCCAGTGTCTTCCTTCCTATTCGAACCCCCTTCTGCTTAACCCATTTTGGGCGGGAACCCCTTTTGGTGTTTTAAACATTATGTTATAATTTAGCTATTGAAAAATATCAGATCTACAAGCTTATAGCGTGCTACGAGCTTGTAGGTCTGCTATTTTTGAAAAATCGTAAAAATGTGGCGCCACCCCTTTGAGAGGTCTAAATGGGTTAAACATTTGAATGTCGTGGGAAACATTAAACTGTCATATTATAGATGCATTATGTATAAACTGTTTTTTTTATATATATAACTTTTAATTCAGAAATGTCGACCATCTGAAAAGGATGTTAATTTGTGCACTCAATAGTTGCTGTGGGCTACTTTTGAACAAATGATTTCATCATTCAGCCATGCCATTGTTCTCCAGAGCCACTATTAAAGCAATGCCATTATGATTATAGATCCGGTATATATGGATGCTGAGGTTCTGTAATATTAATAATGCAGAGCTAACATTATCTTATCAACATCACTTGTAACATGTCAGTTCAGATTGTGTGTTAACGTTGTGATTATTGTCTCTACCTATTTTACAGGTATCTTACCACTGGTCACAACTACCTGGCCATCTCCAACAGTTTCCGTGTTGGCCGCTCCACTGTGGTTGGCATTGTGCCCACTGTGGCAGCTGCCATCTGGAACACCATGGCTGAGGACTTCATGCCTGTGCCAAAGAAGGATGATTGGAAGGCTATATCCGATGTATTTGGTGAGAAGTGGCACTTTCCTCACTGTGTGGGTGCCATAGATGGCAAACACGTTGCCATCAAGGCACCCGACAGATCAGGATCGCTCTTCCACAACTACAAAGGGCACTTTTCAATTGTCCTGCTGGCTGTGGTGGATGCTCTTGGCTTGTTCCGTGTGGTCGACGTAGGTGCGTATGGGGGTGGCAGTGACGGTGGAGTACTTGCAGTGTCTCATTTTGGGCGGGCTCTGACGAGGGGTACACTGGACCTTCCTGATGATGCCCCGCTCCAAAATGCTGAGCACCTGGGGCCACTTCCGTACGCCTTTGTGGCGGATTTGGCTTTCCCTCTGCGCCAGAACCTGCTTCGCCCATACACACGTCAGTCGCTCCGCACGGACACCCACCGTGTTTACAATTACCGGCTGTCCCGCGCACGGCATGTTGTGGAGAGTGCCTTTGGTGTGCTGGTGACGAAGTTCAGAGTGTTCCACGGAGTCATCGAGCTCAACCCTGACCACGCTGAGAAGGTTGTGAAGGCTACCACCGTCCTCCACAACTTCATCAAATGGGGCCAGCAGGACGCAGCCCACATGCCTCCAGTGGAGCCGTCGCTTGCTGCAGGGGGAGCAGTCAGGAGGAACTTTGATGGTCTCCAAGTGCAAAACACTTTCAGGGAGTACATTAACTCTCCAGCCGGTGCGGTGCCGTGGCAAGAGCGCCATTTGTAATCCCCTGTGTCTTTATTATTATTTTTTTAGTTTGAAGATTATGGCCTGTATTTTGCGTGTCTTACCAGTGTACTACCAGGTCTTATTCTCTAACTTGAGTAAACTAAAGACCTGGAGGCGTGATCAATGCCATTTGGCTATTCAGAGTGGCCAGAGAGCATTGATCACGCCTCCAGGTCTTTAGTTTACTCAAGTTAGGGAATAAGACCTGGTACTTAAGACACGCAAAATACAGCTCTGTGAGTTCCAATGAACCTGAGAGCGATGCCGTCCAGGGTCACCCATGGCGGTAAGGTCAAAGGGGAGGTTCCATTTTCTTCTTTTTTGTCCTTTTTAGTTAGAAGATTGTGAGTTCCAATGAACCTGAGAGCGATGCCGTCCAGGGTCACCCATGGCGGTAAGGTCAAAGGGGAGGTTCCATTTTCTTCTTTTTTGTCCTTTTTAGTTAGAAGATTGTGAGTTCCAATGAACCTGAGAGCGATGCCGTCCAGGGTCACCCATGGCGGTAAGGTCAAAGGGGAGGTTCCATTTTCTTCTTTTTTGTCCTTTTTAGTTAGAAGATTGTGAGTTCCAATGAACCTGAGAGCGATGCCGTCCAGGGTCACCCATGGCGGTAAGGTCAAAGGGGAGGTTCCATTTTCTTCTTTTTTGTCCTTTTTAGTTAGAAGATTGTGAGTTCCAATGAACCTGAGAGCGATGCCGTCCAGGGTCACCCATGGCGGTAAGGTCAAAGGGGAGGTTCCATTTTCTTCTCCATTTAATTTGTCTTCTCCTTGGATCGTCACCTTGTAGTGGTGGAGAAGCTTGTGAGTTCCAATGAACCTGAGAGCTATGCCGTCGGGAGCTTTGCTCCTGGTAGGGTCACCCATGGCGGACAGCTCAAGGGGGAGGTTCCAGACGAAGTGCGATCCAACAAACACCTCTACGGAGGACCAGACACATGCTGCCATTCCAGGAGCATCACAACAGCTGGGAATGAGGATCTGAAGGCTGCAGCAGGAATTTGAGCCCCTACTATTCTTTAACTCTATGCGACTGGATCCTGAACCACATCTGTTAATGACTGCTTAATGGCTGTCTGTGTGCCCGTCAAACGCAAAGGTATCCTCCCGAAAGTGAATGTACACATGACATCCCTTATTTCACCTGACAGTGGATGACCACCACAAATGAGCTGGACATCCTGCAGTCAAAATAGACCAAATAGACCAAAATGACCAAAATCTCCATCCGGCCCGGTCAGAAGCTAACAGCACTGTTACAAGCAACTGTCTACAAGCTACAGGTCCCCAGTGTCATGGAGTACGCCTCACTCCATGACTCCATGATGAGTGCTCCACCTACAAATCTCAGTCTACTTGAAAATATTCAGAGGAATAATAAAAATAATTTGAGTTGACCAGGAGGACACTGCCAGTACAACACTCTCCATCGACAGCCATAGCCACAGAAGACACATTGCAGCTGCTACAGTCCTTTACAAAATGCCCCCCCCCCACTGCCCTAGGGACCTCCAGGACATGCTCCCTCCACCACAAATCAGATGGCGAAACACCCACCTTATATGGCACAGCTCCAACACCCCCCCTCCCCCCTAGGCTCCAATACATGCACATTGGACAGAACCTTTCTCCACACAGCTGTCTGTGGGTGGAACAGCCTACCAGAGCATGTAGTTGACTCCATCACAGCCAATGGCCTTCAAGCCTTTAAACGTGGAGTTCATAGACACCTCCTGACCACCCCCTCACACTGACTGTTGTGCTGCAGTGAACCGTAGGATTGGCCAATGGAAATATATATGCAGTGACAGATGACACTATGATCCCAGGTAAATGTCCCTGTGAAGCAGTAGTAACATGTAGTAATATGCATTATCAATCTCCCCACTGACATTATTGAACACACTGAGCTTGGACATATACTGTCTTATCACTGAAATCAGTATACACATGCTTTTTAAGTTATACCAGAACTAAGTTGTTACATGTCATTTCTGATTGTGTGTTAACATTGCGATTGATTTTTCTCTTCCTCTTATCCAGACACCATGCCACTGGTAAATAATATCACTACATTTGCAAAAGCGTCCTCATACCAAAGTCCCTCATCACAGCTGAGTTGACACGAGAAGTTGATGATCAGTCTACAGTGAGCAGTGTCCCCATGAACAAGTAACACATGTACAGTAGGAGCTACACACTATTCCTCCTACTTCCACAGCTGACCTACGTCACGCTGACAAACCAAAGGATTCCTAGTGCAGCTACAAAATAAACTACCATCCGAGGTAACGTCCCTGTTAAAGCATTAGTAACATGTAATAATCTGTATTCTCCCATTCCCCACTGTCATTGCTCAGTGCAAACATGTACATCTGCTGTCTTTGATTCATGTCCACCTATCTCTGCAGAATGTGCCAAGTGGATAAGATCTAGGCCAAGCTGCTCAAAGAGGAGGCCTTCCTGGAGGGACCAGACCACCTGATCTCTAGAGCAAAGGTCAGGAAATGATGTGTCTGCCTGTGTAACTCTGTTAGTAAGATTGGATATACTGCTGTGGTTGGATACCACCTCCCCAGCCACTGCAGATATGCTACTGTATGTCCAGAGATTATAAAAATACGTGTGAACATGTGTGCAGGTACTCTGACCTGGACCAGTGGATCTCCCAGTACCAGACGGCCTTCTCCAGGCTCTCTGACCTTGACCAGTGGATCTCCCAGTACCAGACAGCCTTCTCCAGCCTGCAGGCTATAAAGCTGCCCATGCCTCGGTGAGATACAGTGACACTGTGCTGTCATAATGTGCACTCCTTGCAAATGAACCCATTAAGACTTCAGGTCATTACACACTGGCGAATTGGCGACGCGAATTGGCGACGCGAATAATTCGCATTTTTTTAAAACCAATTGAAGTCAATGGAAGCTTCCACATCAGTGGCGAATGTGCGAATGTGCGAAAATGCGACAGTTTTCGCTCTTTATTTGTTCGCTCTGGTGTCGAATTTTGCAGACATTCGCAGGCGAAATTCAACGGCTCTGACCAATCAGAATGCAGCCCAAACTTGTTGCTGTGTATAAACAGCGGCGTACCGTACAGTAGCTGTCAACAGAGCAGCCGCCGGTCCGGTTACGCAGGTCGGGATAGCACAGCAGCACACTGTTGCACACCTCCCCTCCTACAACTCTGTTGGGTGTGTGTGCGCTCGCGTGTGCATGCGCATTGCGCGAGCGTGCGTGCGTGCCGTGGACATGGCACATGGGTGTGCAACAGAGCAGCCGTCGGTCCGGCTACGCAGGTCGGGATAGCGCAGCGTGGACATGGCACATGGGTGTGCTAACAGTAGGGGAGAGCCGCCACGGATCTAACATTTTGCACGTTTCATTTTTTTACTCGGAGATCCGTTTATCTACATATGTAATATTTTCAGGCAACGGACCTATACACTTGTCTGCTTCCATAAACCACTTTTTATTTTTCAATTGATCAAACAGGTCGGGAGTTATTAAACCGAAAGTGGACGCTGTTCCAGTGTTACATTTGTTGCGCCTGTCGGACTAATTGTAACAGCATGGAGTATAAATGTAACAACGCTAAAAAAAACACCATTAAACATATCGTTTTCAGCTTAAAGCAATTATATTTCATTGAAGCAACTCCTTAGCATTGTTTTCATACCATGGATGTGATAAGAAAATGTATCAAACATATTGGGAAATATTAAATAGTATCGGGTGTAGGCCTACCAGTTTGGGCTTTTTTTTCAGTTCAATGGGGAAATACATTGATTAAACAAACGTTTGATTGATTGAGTTGTACAATGTTATACAACCCTAAACTAATTTTAGAATACACTACACAATACAATACAATTTTAGAACATATAATATTGGCCAATATGTCAAATATGTAAATATTACTTATAATGGCATTGAATGGAAGCGGACCATTTGTAACTCCGAAGTTTTCTTTGCCGTTGCTTACAGACCAGAATGAACGTGAATTCCGTCTAAACACGATGCAAACTAATGAAGAACATAAGCATGAAGACATCCATGTGGATTTTTATTCACCAACACCAAAGAAAAATATATAAAAAAGTTAAAATGACCAGTGAACAGGCTCATCAAAAAGCTAAGATCTGCACTAGGCTATTTCTACTGTGCAGACCCGTTTTTGACCCGAAAATAAAGACTTTATAACCGGAATATTTGCCCACATGCACGGGCGCGGCCGGTACCAATTGTATACCTATGTGGGCCGGTACGAATTAATTGGACCCCTCCATCTGTGAAGTACTGGATACGGGGTTATTAAAGAAAGGATACCAAAGCGGGAGGGGGAGGAGAGGAGAGGAGGAGGGAGAGGAGAGGAGCTATAATCGCACAATACGCGTCGCATAGATGTGTACGGTGTATAGCCAAACGCGAATAAATTCGCCGGGCAAATATTTCGCATTTTCAGATCGCTTATTCGCATCGCGTCGCTAATTCGCCAGTGTGTAATGACCTTAAAGCTCGATTCTACAAAATGTTTTCTAAATCATGAAAAACCTATGTTTCTATGTCAGTGGTCCTGAAACTACGACCCCTAGAATTATATGTATTTGGCTTCCGACACCCATCTCAAAATATGTTGTTCCAGGGACCTCCCAGAAGCAAACATTTGAGTTAAAAACGTTTGTTTTGAAAGAATATGTGTTCCAAATTTGCACCACATTTTCACAAATTTTCAAAAACAGCAGATTCTTCAATAGCTAAAGTATAACAACGCTTAAAACACCAAAAGGGGTTTCCGTCCTGAATTGGTTAACAATATCAACCTAATGGCACTACTATGCTTGACACACTAGGTGGATTGAACTATTGGTGCACAGGCCTTTGTCTGGCTGGCAGAATGTAGAACAGCAGGAATACTATTTAGGATACTAAAACATCATCATTGTGAATATTGTTCATTGTGTAGGAAACGCCACTACTATATGGGACGCTCCTTTCAACATGTACACCTGAACTATAATTATCAACCATGCTTGTTAACAGTGATGATTGGTTTTGTTTTTGGATATTATCAAATATCTGTGAAGAAAAACAGTGAGTACATATAATAGTCACTTATAGGCTCATTAAAAAAAGGAAAAGGCATGCATTTCAGGCTACGGACAGAGGGAGTAACCACACACACACACACACACACACACACACACACACACACACACACTTGTCTAGCCACCCCTCTGCCGATTTTTTATTGACATGACAAAAAAAGTCAAATAAGAATTCATGTAATGATACATCAAATGTGTCACAAAATAAACGTCATTGTGTCCTGCCAGGGTTGAACGAAGACCACCTCCAACCACTGCACAAGTGCTAGATGATATTGTGTTAACATATCATCATCATCATCTCATCATATCATCATCATACTATAATTCAGTCAATGTCTGTCTGAATGTGTGTCTGTCTGTGTGTCAGAAACGCCGCCGTATCTCCTCACTGCCTGCACCAATCGCTCCCACTTTTCACACAGGCATTGACCATAATAATATGGAGGTCTTAACGAAGGCCTTTTTCCAATTTAACAAATTATAAATTAAGAATGAATTTATTAGTGAATTCAAAATGCGGAAAACGCACCCAGGGTGCAGTACTCCCCGCGCAAATATCTCACAATGGTACTACTAACTGTACAAATGACATTATATTCATAAAAATGAAAAGTCCTGGATTGCTAATACATGCACCTCTGAATATGAGAGAGAGAGAGAGAATTTCACAAAAGATAGATTCAGGAATTGATTATGAAAAAAAAAAAAACATGGTACAAATACATCAAATTATATGTGTGGCTCAGCGGTCCAGGCACCTTGGCTGGTGATCCAGTCTGGCAGTGTGCCACAGGCTCGACTCCCGATCCCGACGGCCTTCACTGTGTATTGTCTTTGTTTCTTTGGTCGCAATCTTGTGCGTCTGCCAGTGCCTGGTGGATAGCCAGTCTAAGTTTATTTTTTGACGTGGCTGTAAGTTTATCCATTTCATGGCCTATGAAATACATAAAATGGTGCGTGTCGGGTTCCAGGTCCCGTCCGTCCCTCAGCTGGCGTAGAACATCGCGCTCGAAGGCGTTGGGCTGCTGTTCGGACCCTATGGTGTTCTGACCCTGTGCTGCACCCTGCCCAGACCCAGAGGCCATCTGCTGCTGCTGACTGGATCCTATTCAACAAAGGTTCAACCATTTATTACATTGACCGGAAATTGATTTTGTATTGTATTACACAACCATCATGTCAAATCTGACTATAGTCACACAAAGTTTAAATCAAATATTACATTGGGGTTGAGTTGTTTTTGTGTGTTTATGACTCTTACCACTTTCACCATTTGTCTCTGACAGAGGCTGACCAACAGAGGCTGGTGGTCTGGCCTGATGGCTCCTGGTGGCAGGGTTCCACTGCCTGTAGGTGTGACTGCCTGATATGAAGTAAGATTTAATAGCATTATAGAGCTTGTATTTTTTGGTGTTTGACTCGCAAATCCCAATCTAAAGATCTTACCATTTCCACTAGCTGATTGGACCACAGGCCTCTGCTGTGGTTGAGCAGAGTCCTGTCCCGTCAGATGACCGTACTGGTCACCAGTCACCTGACTGGACCACTGCTGGTTTGCCGACCCTGCAGAGGCCTGTGGTCCAGTCAGATGTCCTCTGCCTCTGCCTCTGCCTCTGCCTCTCCCACAGCTGGTGGCAGTGTGACTGACCTCTATGAAGTAAGTTTTAATCGCAATTTGATATAGAACTTGAATTGTTTTTGGGTTAGATTCTTAAATGGAAATGGCTTCATTTGGAATGTCTTACCACTTTCAGCAGCTGTGTACAGCATGGGCTGGTGACCTGCCTGGTACCCAGGTACTGAGGTCGGCGGTCTGTGGCCTGCTGACCGACTGGACCCTTTCCCTCGTCTTTTGGCTGCTATGAAGTAAAGTTTAATCATAATATGATATTGTGCTAGAATAGTTTTGGTTGCATTTGTAAATGTCAATGACTGTCTTTTACACCTTACCAGTTTCACCAGCTGGGGACTGCATATACCCAGACACGGGTCCAGGGGTGATGGGTCTGTGGTCTGCTGACCAACTCTGCCCTGCTGATTGGCTGGCTGGGGTTGGCCGTGGTGCGCTGTGACTGGCAACTATGAAGAAGTTTAATCATATGATATTGAGCTTGTTTTTCTTTTGTTTCATTTCTAAATGTCAATGTCTTGTCTGTACATCTTACCACGTTCAGCAGGCTGTGGACCTCGCTCCCTGGCTGGCGCTGACAGCAGAGACTGGGACTGGCTGGGCTCGTCCTCTATTAGGTAATGTTGCAAACATGTCAGTAGACCTTTCTATTGGATTTGTAAGCCCTAAAGCACAACTACATTTAGGATACATTGATGGAATCTTTTTGGCGTTTGCTCCTCTTTCTGTACATGAGGAGATTATTCTGGATTCTTTAGCAACTTTAATCCAACTCTCAAATGTTTGGAGTTCCGTCGTGGCTTTCTTATGACAAAACCTAAAACTCTAGCAAAGTGTAATTTAGTTATTTGGATAACTATCACATGTTACCTGGTAAATTCAGGTACACCAAGTCTATGGTGTACTCTGGGTCATCATCCTCAAAGGCTGCTGGTGACCTTGCCACGTCCATGTCAGCTCCACGTTGAGTTGGCTCTGAAATTGTATAAAGTATAAAGTAAGGTTTCATGTCTTAACATTTAGAGCAACGAAGGAATAAGAAAGCTTCTGCCGGCTCCCTTCTATGAAGTAAGGTTCAAACATTTATTGATTTTGTTTTTCTTGTAAACATTTGTTCTGATTAATATTTTTACCCCTTTCAACAGCAAACATGTCCTGCCTGGAAATCTGAGTGGCATCTGTAAAGTAAGGGTTAACATGTTATTGAATACAGCTTCATGGCTTGATGTTGAATTTGTAATTAGTTGTCTTATTACTAATATACATAATTCTCTTACCACTGTCATCAATGTAGGGGTGGAGGACGTGGTGAAGCGGCACACTTCTTTCTATGAAGTTAGATTCAAACATATATTGTGTACACCTGTATGGTTTGGATTGGTGTTGTTTGTAAACTGTTATGATTAACATGCATATATTACCTCTTTCAGCAGGAAACGGCGAGCTGGGCACCTGATATGGAGGCAGACTTCTGTCTATTAACAAATGGGAAAGAAAATGGAGGTTCAGAATTCCCAAGATTCAAAAGATAAACAAATACATGAACTACAACACATTTCCAGAAATGTCATCATAGATAAGGTAAAATCAGCACTATTAAAAGTGTACAGATGCTTAGAACTAGAATCATCCTAGGATTCTCTCATGACTTTACAAAGGTCTTCTGGAAATGCAAGTTCACAATACATGTTAACGAAAGGTGTGCGACAAATAATGGAGCAGAGGCTCTTCGGCACAAAGACTGAATAGAAAAGCAAAACACTGTAATGTAATAATATGTTCTTTTCCCAAATAAAAGTAAATTACAAAAAGGGAAAAAGGCTCTAAATATGTGTTAAGTCTTGTATTTGTTAACAGTCATGAGTAATATGCGTCTCACCACTGTCAGGGAAGAGGTGGCGGCTGTGACATACGTGCTGCTGATGCTGCATTTCATCTGAGAAAAGTTCCAAACATATTTATTGTGTACAATTCTTTAAGGGTTGGTGTTGAATTTGGAAACAGTCATGAGTGATATGCATCTTACCACCGTTGGCAAATAAGTGCCTGGGACCTGCTGCATACTGCTGCTGATGCTGAGTTTCATCTGAGAAAGGTTCCAAACATATTTATTGTGTACAATTCTTTAAGGGTTGGTGTTGAATTTGGAAACCGTCACGAGTCATGTGTGTTATTATTTATTACCTGCATTTTCAGCATAGAATGGCTCCTGGGAGTCCTGGCTGGCCTGCTGCTGATTGCTGTCTATAAAGGTTGAAAGATATATTGTAAAACGTTGGCCTGTTGTGTGCTGCCTCAAAACGGTCATAACAAATATTTCTCTTACCATTTGGAGATGGAAAGTTCGATGACGTTTCTCTCTCCGTCACGTGGGGCTCCAGAAATGACATTATGTCATATAGTGGCCATTTGTGTGTGACCCTCCCCTCACTGCCACTTTTTGGGGTTCTTAACTCCCTCCTGGTCCTGGTATATTGGCTCCGGAGGCTTGCCCACCTATCCAAGCACTTTTGTGCTGAGTATGCAAGACACGGAAATGAAGCATGGCAGATATCCAAAGGGACACCCAGGAAAAAGGTTTTTTTGTCCATTTGGTATAGATATGTACTATATAGGCCTATCAAAACGTTAAAGAATGATTCACTCAATCAACATGGTTTGTATTCTGTCCTATTCAAATTGTTGCCCAAGGCAATACACTGCAGAGGTCTGAGTTTACTCTACTCATCATACAGTGCAGTCTATAGTCTACTGTATGATGCCTGTAGTAGGCTTATACCATTTCTTGATTCCAAGCAGTGTATAATCACAGTATGATACACGTATCGACAGGAATACAAGCAGAGTGGGCACCTCGATTATAAATAGGCTATTTTGTCCAAAATTTAGAAGTATTTGGAAAATGACCTTAAGTAATATACGTCCATGATTTGGACATATAGCCTCAATGCTGCATCATTATTGCCTTACATCCTTCAAGGTATTGTTTATTGGGAAAATGAATTTAAATAGAGGATTTGTAGCAATTACGCCAGAACTTTACACAGAGTAGACGCGTGACGCACGTACCTGGTGTAGCCGCTATCATTGCGGCCGAGCTACACCAGGCTTTTCAGCGCGCGTTTGCCACACGCGAGACCCGCATACGCGCACAGCACATAGTGAATAATATTATTATTCACTGGATGCGTGGGGAACGTGTACGCGCGTGCGCCAAAAAGTCAGATCAAATGAAGAATAAATCACAATATCGCATCTGTGCACAGTTACACGCGTTCGGAAATGCGCACCGGGCGCACTCGAGGCTAGTTTGCTAGCGCGCTCCCGGTGCGCATTTCCGAAGCACACATGTAGACAAATGTTAGAATTACTAGACCTTATTGTCTTATTTAAGCATGTTCAAATCACTTAAACACATTTTGATGTCCTTTTTTACATTTTGGAACAAATTGCCTATATTTAATAGAGGTGCACAGACCCTTCCTTGCATTGTGCCAACCTATGCTGTTACCCATCCCATGCCATCTTATCCTACGTTAGGCTATATCTCGCCTACTTACCATCTACGTCTATCTCACGACCAATAGCCACAAATGCTGCAAAACGCATCTCCTTTCTGCAGTAATATGGATGCTGCTTATTGTAAATTATGGGGTGGTTGCAGACGCTAAAGATCAGTCGTTCATCAAACGATGCCATCGCCATGATGCTCTCTTCTCGTCTGCGTCCCTGGGGGGTTACTAGCCTGTATATCTGCACACAATCAGTGCCAGATAGAATCGACAAATCTGGTACTGATTGTCGAACGAAATTTAGTACCAGACTGGATCGGGACAGCTGCGCGTAACTTGGAGACTCCAAGTTGCGTCCGGGCGCACGGCTGTCTCCACTTTATCAGCCTACCACAGTAGGTGCCAAGTCTGGCACTGATTCCGTGTGTATGTATAGTAGCCTCCAGGTACGCAGACTAGCAGAGAGCATGGCATCATTGTGGAAAATTAATATTTTCTGTTAGCAACGACTCCATTATTTTTAATAAAGCGCATCCATTTTACCACAACACACGACTTGCTGCATTTCAGGCTGTTAGCCATGACGCAGACGTCGATGCAGGCTATAGGCGAAATATAGGATAAGAGATGACATGCGTCTCCAAGTTGGAGCCTATAGTTGCGCCTGGGCGCACGGCTCTCTCCTATCTGCAGTCCGACCGTTCAGCGTTACTTCAGGAGAGGAGACGACAGATTGAAGAGGGCATGCCACTGCTTTGGCATTGCCAGTGGACACCTCGATGTTAATGTTATTTAAAAAAAAATGAGAGAAAAAAAAGGGGGGGAATCATATTTGAACCATAATCTGAAGTAGGCCTAATGTACCCATTGGGCATAGCCAACACGGCACATCATTATCACATCTACATTTATCCTTCAACATTTCATGCCCAAATGAAGGAGCAGTAGCATTTTCAGAAATATAAGTCATGGCTACGACTCTTTCATAATCTCCAGTCCAATGCGCACTGCCCATGCGAACTGAAAACATGTTCATTCATATTAACAGTTTTATTTTATTTTAACAACCAAATCATATGGAATGGTTTGAAGTAGGCCTTAATTTATAATGTCGCATCCTCTGTGTAAAGCACTGATGTCCTTTTATATCGTTGGTCCGTGCAGTCAGACGGATAACTATTGATTATGGGTCGGGTGGAATAACAAACTGATACGAGGTGGAACGAGAGATCTGAAACTTCACGGAGTCGACGTGACACCTGAATTATTTGATAGCTTGCATGCAATCTCTTTTGATATGCTACTGTACTGTTTCTGCAGGTTAGAAGTAGCTCCGGTCCATTCTGTCAATGCAGGGTGTTGTGTTTCTCTAGGTACTGGACCCTCGTCCGGTTCTGGCAGACCGGTAGTGTGCGTGTGCGTGTGTGTGTGTGTGTGTGTGCAGGCTGGGTGGTGTGTGATAATCTCTCTGAATTATTCCTTTGGTACGACCCGGGAGAACGATAATAACGGGACAGTCAGACAGTATCGCCAAGGGTTCACAATTTATTATACACATACAGAATTATATATACATCGGATCCTCATGTGACGTCTCCAGTGGCTAACAAGAAGTCTGTTACAGTTCAGTTCAGGCAGTACACGATACAGTACATTTGTATATTCACGTACAGTCGTACAAGTAGGCTACACAGCATAGGCACTCAGATCATAACACAGGGCAGAATCATATGCATTAGCTAGGTTAGGACTCAGTGAATGATAAAATGCATGCACCTTGAATTATAACGTTTGTTTTAATTTTCTGTTCGGCCACGACGGGCAGGGATTATATTTTCCTGTTGAATTGCTTACTGGAACAGACCAAACTACTTTTCGTTACGAAAGTGCATAGGCGCTTTCCTAAGTTTCCTCTTCCGTGTCTGTACTCTGCAGAAAAAAACCAACAGAGTGTGAAAAGACCGCCCAGTGCAGCGTAACAAACGGACCTTCTCTCCTATTGGTTGGCGGGTAAACCCAACCCTTTTTGTCTTGTCTGAGGTGCCGCCTTGTTCTTCAGCTTGTTGCCTACAAAATGTTTTGTGTCTCGTGTCGTGCCCCCCCCCCCCCCATGAAACACGTTTGTCTGATGAGACCACGTGACTCCCATTAGAAATGCATTGGGAGCTGTCTTGTCTGATGCTTTTCATCAGACAACCATGAGACGCTTGTCTGATTGGTGTGACTGCGGCCTGAGAGTGTTTCTATTTCTATGTGTGAATTGGGAAGTGTCTACATACTGTGCATACAGCTGTCTTGACATTTTAATGATAACATTTACATCAATTCAGTGATCACTATAATCCATCCTCCTCTTCCCTCATGGTCGTCTGGTTTGTGTCCATTGGGTTCTCCGGGGTCAGCGCTGGAGCACTCCGTTAATCTATTGGTACACAGACAATTCAAAGTGGTTTAGATACAAAAAAATAAAAGATAAGACAATATTAAGACCATATATGGTCCCCTGGCCTAGTGGTCCAGGCACAACGCAACATATAGGCTCTGGCCTGACAGCGTGTTGCGAGTTTGAGTCCCGTTCATGACAACCTTTTCTGTGTGTGTCTCCCCCTCTTCCCTGTCTGTATGTCTTTACTGTAACTACTGGGTGACTAACCTCGCCTCACCAGGCTTTCCACCACCTCGGAGAAAAGCCTGGTCTCTGTTTCAAAAGTCTGTATGATCCGGGCTTGAGCAGATGATATGGTTACGTCATTTTGTAGTATTGTTTTGTAGTCGCCAGACAGGAACAACAGGCGGCGACAACTTCCTTTTCCCTCTTAATAAAAGCTCTCGTAGCCTGTAGCTTTTATTGAGAGGGAAAAGGAAGTTGCCGCCGCCTGTTGTTCCTGTCTGGCGACTACAAAACAATACTACAACATGACGTAACCATATCATCCGCTCCCTCTCGGATCATATACCGAAATTAAATGGTGCCCAGGCTACTGGGTGACAGAATTGATGCAAAAAAGACGAGCAAAGCAATGCAATGCATTTCCAAAAGTTTAAAATGCACTACGCGTTGCGGCTAACTGCCTTCTATTATAACTGCCTTCATCAGGGTGACTGTTTTAGACACACACTGGAGAAAGGTGTCCCAAATAAATTGTCACGGATAGCAGTAAATCTAATTTCAAATAACCGAGTCATCTATTAAAGGACCACTTCAACACTTTTCAACCTATCTTCATATAATAGGTCCTCGCTAATAATCATGATACAATGGCACAATTTTGTTCTACTCAGTCTGTGTCTCATAGGAGGGCTGTGGGCAGTTTAGAAACCGTCCTCCAGTGATATCATCATTAGGCAGGATTTGTTTTACAAAAGTGTGGGAACGGTGGCTTCCATTTTCACATTGCAACTTTTCAGGACTAGAAAGACTGCAGTTTATATTGTATTCCCCATCGATGATGTCAATGGAGGATGAGTTTTGAACTGCCCACAGCCCTCCTATGAGGCACAGACCGAGTAGAAAGAAATTGTGCCGTTTTTTCATGATTATTAGTGAGGACCTATTATATGAAGATAGGTTGAAAAGTGGCGAAGTGGTTCTTTAAGGGCTATTAAGCTCAGCTGTCCATATAATTAAATAACATACTTGACCATTGACGAAGTAGAATCACAATTAGAAGAACGTTCAGAAGCATTCAACCAAGCCATTTACATACTAAATGTGGCTTTTATATGTTGAATAGGTTTTTCCATCATGCTCACTTCAAGCGCAATTAGGTGCCTACTTCAATCAGATTGCTTCCTTGAAACTATCTGTTGTATAGAGATAGATAGAGATATACTT